>NW_015387894.1:59910-66568 GCF_001527695.2 Protobothrops mucrosquamatus | reverse complement strand
TTTGTCTGAAATGGTGTAGGGTTCCTGCCTGGGCAGGGGGTTGGACTCGATGACCTCCAAGGTCCCTTCCAACTTTATTATTATTATTATTATTATAAGGCTGGTTCTCATATATTTTTTAGAAATTTAGAAAGCTTACAATGCAGTGCATTCTGTCTGAACAAATGTATATGCAGCAGCACCCAGAAACATTTTTATTATGCAAGATGCATTATTCCATACAGTTTGAAAGAGTTTCCAGATGATATCATTTTTCTGTAGTCATGAAGCCATCCAGAGTCACATGCAGCATAGAAATTTAATAAATAAAAATAAAATAAAAACTCATATTTTTGTCCAGTTTTTACCTGAAAGAGGATAACACTTTAAGGCAGAATGATCAAAATCAAAAGTGTACAATCTCCAAACTATGGACATTCCACACCAGATAATTCCCATAATTTAGAAGTGAGTAACATATAGCTTCTGGAAAAAACAAGCAAACAAATGAAAGATGACAAGGCAGCTTTGTTGTTCTGATCAAATTCCAACCAAGTATTGACACTTATATTAGTGTCACAAGAAGCCTACAAAATAAATCATTCCATGAATGAAAATAAAATCTTAATGAAAGGAATGAGAAAAATCATAGAAGAATCATTCCATGTAAAGATACACATCCCAAGCCTCTCTCTTCTCTCTTCTCTCTCTGTTAATGTGTGATCATATAAACACATGAATAATTTCAATTTTCTCAAGAGTTCTATTATGAACCCATCACTATAACAAAGTAAAACACAAACCATTTCATAACTCTCAATATTTATAAAAATCAGAAAGGATCATTCATGGCTCCAGTTTACACAATGAGAGATCTGAAAGAATTCTTTGTCATTAGTCAGGGCTGACTGTGTCTCATGTGATGGCAGAATGTCCCCTTAAGGAAAGCTCTTTTATTTTTCTTGGGAATGTAACTGTCGCTTCTTGAGGAAGAATTATGGCCAATCTACTCTAGGGTCAAAGATGTCAAACTTGGTTCATTGTATTTAGTGATATTTCATGATCCTAAATTTACTTTCTAAGGTTAATTTGAGTTGGAGGGACATAGATTTACAGCTGTAGCCTAACAAAATGTTTCATTGTTAGTATGAGTACAGAGGACTAATTCTCAAATGTAGTTTGTATGTACCCACCAGTAAAAAAAACCATCCATATACAATGTGGAGCTACCTTCTCTGCCTAGATGATTATTTCAAGCAACCAGGGGTAATTTTACAAATATTACAAATTATTTAGTTTCTTGTAAATTAACACTACAATGATTCTTGTTTTTCTTATTGTATGCATTTAATTCAATAGCAGAGATGATAACTACAAATGCAGAACTGATCTTATACTGATATATTCTGGAAGCTTATTGGATATTGTTGTTGTTGTTAGTTGCAAAGTCGTGTCCGACCCATCCCGACCTCATGGACAACGTTCCTCCAGGCCTTCCTGTCCTCTATCATCTTCTGGAGTCCATTTAAGCTCACGCCTACTGCTTCAGTGACTCCATCCAGCCACCTCATTCTCTGTCGTCCCCTTCTTCTATTGCCCTCAATCTTTCCCAGCATTAGGCTCTTCTCCAGTGAGTCCTTCCTTCTCATTAGGTGGCCAAAGTACTTGAGTTTCAACTTCAGGATCTGGCCTTCTAAAGAGCAGTCAGGATTGNCTGGAGTCCATTTAAGCTCACGCCTACTGCTTCAGTGACTCCATCCAGCCACCTCATTCTCTGTCGTCCCCTTCTTCTATTGCCCTCAATCTTTCCCAGCATTAGGCTCTTCTCCAGTGAGTCCTTCCTTCTCATTAGGTGGCCAAAGTACTTGAGTTTCAACTTCAGGATCTGGCCTTCTAAAGAGCAGTCAGGATTGATCTCCTCTAGGACTGACAGGTTTGATTGCCTTGCAGTCCAGGGAAATCGCAGGAGTCTTCTTTTTTTATTATTTCTGATCAAATACAGCAAGTAATTTAAAGGACAATGTCAAAACAGGTAGCAACTAACAAGAGTTAGAACACAAATATATCCTGAAGAATAATGAATTGATAGAAATAAATTGAACGAAACATTTTCTCAGTTTAATCTCTCACAAATAGCAGCTGAAAATTCTCCTGCATCAAAATATGTGTCACCACCTGTCCCACCTTGGTTCCTTGAGGGAAAAAACCCCTTCGACTCCATTTGTGCGCAAGGTATACTTTTACTAAAGTCCAAGTGGTTACAGTACAGCAAAGCCAGAACTGAAGTCTGTGCGAAAGTTCCCTTGTTAACTTTCCCTTTCCCTTTTCCTGTTCCTCTCCCCTTCCCTTATCTCTCTATTGCCCAGTTGCACTCAAAGTATTTGTTTTGCTAATGGTCCCTGCATTGGCTGGCTAGATGGTGAGCCGTTACACTTCCCCTCCCAAGCCTTTTGACCTTGGGGCACTGAGCCAATGTCTTGGAATGACACAATGAGTAGTTTCAGTTTTCCCCTTCCCGCAATTCCAGCAATTCCCTCCCTCCATAGTTTTTGGCAGGCTGGCATCTATCAAAGTGAGGGTGAAGTTGAAGATGACAGCTCTGATAATATGCTTCTAATAGTTTTACATGTTATGTGATCTTACATTCTCAAAAAAAACACCTGTTGATTTAAGGGATTTATTGAAATTTATCCGATGTATTCAAAGACAATTAAATCCTGTTTAAATTTCAAAAATAAAATCTTGTCACCCTGCGAAAGAATTTTTTCAAGAAAGTATGTGACAAAGTCTCTCATTATTAATAAAAAGGTAGAATATGAGTCAGCTATTACACAGGTACTTAAGTGGCTGAATGACAGACCCTGAAAGTATTGATAATTGGCTCAATATCACCTTGGAGCATAGTAATAAATGGATTATCACAGGCCTCTTTCATGAACCCTGTACTGTTCAATGCTTTGATTAATGATCAGTATAAATGGGTTGAGGGGATATTCTTAAATTTGCATATAATATAAAACTAGGGAAGCAATTAGCATTCTGGGAGAGAACAAGACAATTTTTTAAAAAAAAAAATCTAAGCAGGCTTGAACAGAGATGCTCAGTTTGAGGGCGTCTGACTGTACCTGTGAATGATTACTGGAGTGAGAGCAAATGAAGCATGAATACAGTTCTACTGTAAGGTTTTTGGTATGAAAGACGAATGCCATTCACAGAAAATAAACCCTCATAGTGTAACTCTACACATGTCTACCTATATGCGAGTTGTATTGATTTTTTAGCAGGCATAGAGGTACTCACCTTCAGACATCATAGGATGCTTCTTCACATTCTTGAACTCATTGTTCCTATCAGGTATTTCAGGGTTGACCTAAGTTTTGTGTTTCGGGATTCGAGGCATTGAAGCACAACACATCGTAAAGCAAACTTCTTTATTTCTCCTTAACTCCACTCCAAGCAATATGCAAACAGGCACGCAGGCCTTTTATAGTTTTCCAACCCCCAAGCAGTTCAGCCAATAGGAATCCTTCTTTCTTCGCGCCTTGCGCATGCGCAGAAGTTCGGCGCCAGCCAGTCTGGTCCCGGGCAGCTTTTAGGTTGCCCGGGACCATTTGCAACATTTCTGGGCCTGCTGAGTTTCCTCATCAGGGCCAGAACACAACACTAAGATATTTTGTTGTCAAACTGAAGGACCAAATGCTGCTCCAACTATTCTGTGTATAAAAGTTATCTCAGATTACTTGAAAGATTTTTCAAACAGGTGACAGGACAACATTTTCTACGGCTTCTGAATGTGATGGGCAACTTACTAATTTTTGGCTAGTTCTAAGTCATAAAACCATACCTATCTCTGAAAATATTTTGCTGCTAGAATGGAAGAAAAATACAGTATTTGCACTCCCCCCACCCTTTTCAGGTACTTAAAATAGATATGAATCAGATACAAAACTGAACACTGATAATAGAAGTGCATCTTCTACAGCACCTGAGGCATTGGAGGGAGTCTATAGGGTTAAGGACTGGACTATTGTAATGTGCGCTACATGGGGCTACCTTTGAAGAGCATTCAGAAGCTACAGCTGGTACAGAGTACGGCAGTACGGATAGTTTTGAGGATTCCAAGAATGTGGCCCCACCGCTTCACGAGCTGCACTGGTTACCAGTCTGCTTCTGGGTGCAATTCAAGATGTTGGTGATCACCTTTAAACCCCATCATGGCAGGGGTCCAGGTTACATGAGGGACTGTCTCAGCCCACTGGGATTGGCCCGTACTCCTTGTGCCGGTAGAGGAGGCATGCTGTGGGTCCCGTCAGCCCAAGTATTCCGGCTGGGGGGGGTCCCACAGGAGGGCTTTCTCTGCTGTTGCACCTGCCTTCTGGAACATTTTGCCTCCCAAATTGAGGTTGGCCCCAACCCTATCTTTTCCTAAGGGCCATAAAAACGTGGCTGTGCCAGTCAGCTTGGGGCCCCAGTGGGGGATCAGCACAATGGAGGTGGTTGATTGAATAATAACACTTCCCACTCCCCCCCCCACATTCCGTCCCCGCCCTCCCCATGTGTCTTTGCTTTTAATGTTTATTTTTAACTTTTTACGTTTTAGCTCAGATATAACTATAAGCCACCCAGAGTTACCCTATGGTAAGATGGGCGGCCGATAATTTTTTGAATGAATGAATGAATGAATGAATGAATGAATGAATGAATGAGTGAGTGAGTGAGTGAGTGAGTGAGTGAATGAATGAGTGAGTGAGTGAGTGAGTGAGTGAGTGAGTGAGTGAGTGAGTGAGTGAGTGAGTGAGTGAATGAATGAATGAATGAATGAATGAATACAAGCTTTTGTAGCAAAGAGAAGGCTGAGTCTGGAGAAACGGTTGTAAGACTGCCTACTGGCCTGCCCCACAGTCTCTCAGATCCTGCCTCAACACTGAGGCAAGAAACTCACTCTGCCCAATGGTAGGACTGGCCCTGAATAACGCCCTTAGAAACCTTTCCTTTTGCCTTTTGCATAGAACACATTCATAAAATTGGGGGTAAATGTTTCCAGATAATGAGTTACTTGACTCTGGCTTTCGTAGGCATTGGAAAGGAGACAAGTGAAAAAAAATTTCCACAAAATAAAGGACCCATTCTGCAATTGAAATAGTCCATTTCTCCCGTTGAAGAATGAAAATCTGTTGTTGAAAGTGCTTCTTTGCTTAGCTGAGTAAATATAGAGGATTAAAGTACTTCATCAGAAGAAATGGACAACCTCACTTTATTATCTAAGCTTCTACAGCTGTTTCCTTTAAAAGCTCCTCCTTAGTCTGCATTGAGAAAAGGTAAACAAACTTTCATCAAGTGTCTCCCCCTCCCACACCCTGGTTGTGCTAACAAAGCAATGTTGAAGTCCCCCGATTCTCTCAAATAGCATTCTAGGAAAACTGTGGGAAACAGGTATGAACAACTTCAAAGCCGCATTCTCAGAAGTTTCTGCTATTATAGCAGACCCAAATTTCACTGTGTTTATATAGGCCCCTGTGCAGGTGCTTATCTGAATTGAGTAGGTGGATTGTAGGTGGGCCTGTATGCAAACCATACCTCTAGTCATGCATTTACTGTGAAGACATGCAAGAAATACATTCTTCTAAATGCCCTTGCAGCTTATAGATCTTTTCATTACCCTCAGGAAGAGCAAAACAGTCACATCTGTCATTGAAGCTTTTCCTTGCTCATCTGCAGGCAAATATTTGCATGGCCTTTGATAAATATAGTTTTATTAGTTAATTAAGTTTAAAGGCTGCCCAGTGGTGGGATTCAGCTGGTTTGCACCACTTTGGCAGAACCAGTAGCTAATTTTTTGTTGCCCAGGCTCAGAATGGACTTCCGGAAGCGGCATCCACACAGAGAACTGGTTGTTCACATATTTGAATCTCACCACTGAGGCTGTCTAACTTCAGATGACTTTTGATGGTTTACATAATAAAATAAAAGACAATGGAAACAGAAAAAAAATCATGAAAAAAATCTAAGGATGAAGGAAAGGAAGGGGAAGGGGAGGGAAGGGAAAATTCAACATTCTTCCTTTTTTGCTATTCCCACCCTTCCCATCATCTCAAAATCAATAGAAACAGTATCATAACCAGTCCCTGCTTTTCATTGGCTAGACTGGGAGGGGGGAATGGGAAAACCCCAATGTGATTGCATCAGTCACAAATACAATATTTGTACCACCCATTCATAGAAATCTCGCAGACTTTTGTTTATTCATATGACCAGGCAAATGCCCATTTTATGAAGCTGGGATGTGACTGGGTAGCAATGACTATTTTGGTTCTCTTTTGCATGGAGTGAGGGAAATAATTCCATTTCTCTAGCAGCAGATTGAGGCAGGGAGTTAATCCCTTACTCCTTGGTCTCAGTGTTGCAAAGATGATAGCAGTGGAGAGGGTCACGGCTTCCTGTTCAAAAGCAACTTTTGAAAGATCTGAAATGGAAATAATGGTAATGTCAAAACACTCTCCATTTTTTTCCATGAGTAACATTTCATATAAACACTGGGTTAAGTGATGAGCTGCATATCTTCCTGTCTTTAGCCTCTTCCAACCAATATATATAAAGCATGGGCAGATCACATCATAGGCTGTTTGCATTAAATGTGTGTGTGTGTGTGTGTGTGAGAGAGAGAGAGAGAGAGAGAGAG
>NW_015387894.1:55288-57933 GCF_001527695.2 Protobothrops mucrosquamatus | reverse complement strand
AAGAAGATGCTCTTCATCGCAATTTGGTAAGTAAAAATATAAGGATATTAGAATTAGGTTTTCTATGTACAAATTGAGTCAGGTTGGAGTCTGACTTCTCTATTTTATTATTTTATTCATTTTAGGGCACAAATGCAATGGAAGATGGTTCTTGTACTGATGAACAAGAAGCAAACATCGACTAGTGACAGGATCAAATGTAAAGATATAAAAAGTGGAAATACAATGAATCTTTTCTTTAGGGTGTATGCTTAATTGAAGAGCAAAACACTCGGATGAGCAATGCATCATTTGTAACAAAATCCTCCTTAACAATTCCTTGGTGCCCGCTAAGCTGAAATGACACCTGGAAACAAATCACCAGCATCTAAAGGGAAAGAACGTTCACATTTCAAAAACCACAAAGAAGTGTGCCATGGCCTGCTTATAGAAATATGCAAAGACCAATAATGAAAACACAACTGAAGCATCATTTCTCTTAAGTTGTAGGCTTGCCCATGCTGGGAAACAACTACAGTTGTAGAGGATCTTATCAAACCATGTGTGGAAAAAATAGTTGCATGCTTGGAGAGGAGTGGGTGAAATATCCTAACAACACTGTGTACAATCGCATTCATCAAATCTCAGACCATATCAAAGATTAATTAATTCAGGGATTTAAAAATTGTAAAATGTTTTCAATGCAATTGGATGAGAATACAGATGTCTCCGCACTTGTGATAGTGCTGGTTTTTGTATGGTATCTGTTCAAAGAATCTATCGAAGATTTGTTTCCATTTTACAACCTTTGGAGACCAATGCAACTGGGGAAGAACTTTTTAAAATCATCAACACAATGATTATGTAAACACAATCTTGATTGGGATAAATGTATTAATTTATGCAGTGATGGGACTGCAGCAATGGTGGGAAAATCGAAAAGGACGGTATCAAGAATAAAAAATGTAGCGCCAAATTATAACCAGTTTCATCTTCATTCCATCTCACTTAAAGGACATTCTTTAATGTAAAAATTGTCAATTATATAAAGTGTTATTGACTCCAGTCAAGACTTTTTGAAAAAAGGTTGTGAAGAAATGGGAAGTCAGCATCAATCACTTCAAATTCACACAGAANGAGAGAGAGAGAGAGAGAGAGAGAGAGAGAGAGAGAGAGAGAGAGAGAGAGAGAGAGAGAGGAGATACATCGAACCATAAAGATTTATTTACTCATAAAATTACAAGTTAGGAGGCCAAAGAGCCATTGAAATGAACCTCTACTCAATGAAGGTAGGGGTTTCCTTAAAATTTAGCTGTTCAGTGTCTGCCTGAGCACCCCTCGTGAAGGGGAGTTTGCAACCTTTCTTATGGAACATCTAGAAATAAACATGCCCGAGTCCCTTTAACTTTAATTTGAAGGGAAAAAGTGCAATCAGGCAATGGCAGCCCCAAAGAAATAAAAAGAATCACAAGTACTGCCATGTGAAATCTCTTCTTGATAAAAGTATCCATAAGTCACTCACTGATGATAGCAACACATAATTGGCAACAGCCAATTAAACTGTAATGCCAGTTTAAAACAACTTTTTTTGTCCAGCTATTTAAAACAACAGCACTAAACCAGTGTATACTGTAAGGCTTTCACAGAAGACCTGGCAAGCATTTGGAAAGCATTGGTCAAGCATTATTTGACGGATGTCTCTTCAGAAGCCAAAATGTTTATGAAGGCTAGTGTCCACTAACCATAATGAAACAAATGTGCCTTAGCAGCTTAAAATGGTCAATGATTGCTGGACAGATTCCAGTTCTGACTGCTGTCACTCATAATCAATTTAGCCGCTAGAATTATCCCTATAGCAAAAATTATGTTAGAAAGAGAAATAGTATGTTAAGATTGGAATAGCTAAAGAAAATGTGTCCTAGCTGTGGATAAGTCTAAGAGGAAGGTGGTATCAGAGGACCTGTCATATATAAATGGTTACCATGCTATATTTGTGTGCCATGTATTATGGCATTATGGATGGAATTTTTAGTTTACAAAAAAAATATGTATTTTGATTAGTACCATCTCTGCATCTGTGAAGAAACAATTAGTGTTTTGAACAGTCCTATGAGCTCCTAAAATGCAAGAAAACAGGTGTTCTAAGCACAAATGGTTATTTCCCATTGTGATGCCAATTTTCCATGTAAGAAAAGTAGACATTATGTAGGAAATTGGAAGACATATTAGAATTAGCACAAAAATGATCCAAAATATATTTTGATTAAACCAATTGCATTAAATCTGGGATATAATTTTGATCAATAATATAGAATCTATGTATTTATATACTTTCAATTTACTTACTATTGAAAGAAGTTACTAACACCATAGATAACTAGCTCAAGATGGGTAGGCTTTAAGATAGAATGTGGAAATTCTAGTTCTAGCTCTACTGAGACCTTGTCATCTGGAACGGATGAGATTCAAGAAGATGCTCTTCATCGCAATTTGGTAAGTAAAAATATAAGGATATTAGAATTAGGTTTTCTATGTACAAATTGAGTCAGGTTGGAGTCTGACTTCTCTATTTTATTATTTTATTCATTTTAGGGCACAAATGCAATGGAAGATGGTTCTTGTACTGATGAACAAGAAGCAAACATCGACTAGTGACAGGATCAAAT
>NW_015387894.1:43370-53744 GCF_001527695.2 Protobothrops mucrosquamatus | reverse complement strand
GAAAAGGACGGTATCAAGAATAAAAAATGTAGCGCCAAATTATAACCAGTTTCATCTTCATTCCATCTCACTTAAAGGACATTCTTTAATGTAAAAATTGTCAATTATATAAAGTGTTATTGACTCCAGTCAAGACTTTTTGAAAAAAGGTTGTGAAGAAATGGGAAGTCAGCATCAATCACTTCAAATTCACACAGAAGTTAGAGGACAAAGTCCTGGCCAAGCTTTTTGAGCTGCACAACAAGCTTCTAGTTTTCTTCATAGGAGAAGACCTTTCCCTGCCTAGCAAACATACCAAATTTTTATGCAGAGAAGTGGCTCATACAGTGTGCTTACCTCGCTGAAGTAGTCAGGAAACTTACTATGTCTTTGCAGTGGAAAGATACAGCCATATTCAGAGTGAGAAACAAAATAGTATCGCTGAAAACTAGACTTAATTTTGGATTGAATGTATAAATGAGAAAAACTTCAAATGCTTTCCTCTCCTGGCCCCGTTTTTGAGCAAAAACAAGTTGGAAATCAAAGCTGATATGCACAAAAACATTTGTGAGCATTTAATGAACCTCATGAAATCCCTGTCAGACTACTTCCCAGACAGCAACAGGGACATTGTAGGTGTAAAATCCATTTGTCAACCAAAATAAACCTTATACATTATCTATATAGTATCCATACCTCTGCTTTAAAAACAAAATTTGAATCTGCACCACTGAATGACTTTTAGGTAGGACTGATAGATACCTATCAGTAGCTGAAAAGGCTATCCAAGCTCTGCTCCCCTTCGTGTCCACATATCAATGAGAATCAGGTTTTTCTGCTTATGCTTATACCAAAAACAAATTTAAGAGTAAGTTGGATGCTGCCCAGATTTAGGTATTTAGCTGTTGAACCTAAAACCCAATTTCAAAACTATTTTAAATACAAAAATGAAACAATTTCATTCATCACATTAGGTGTAAATCCAATATTTTCTTGTACCAAAATGTTTGCGATTATATCCAATGTTTTCTTGTACTAAAATAAATATGGCTTTTGGGGTGGCACCGACCACTCCCTGCTGTGGTCCCAGAGCTTTGGGCTCTCCCTTCGCCCCAGTCCCCTTCTTCTGCTCCAGCTCCTTCCTGGATAGTTGAACAATCTCCTTGGTGGATAAGTTTTCTGGGTAAATTGTTTCTGTAGATCCAACTTAACCTCATCCGTTCCAACTCGGTCAGTTAGAAAAGAAAGACTCCTGCTCCACGATTAACCCAAAGTACACATTACTAAAGCCAAAGTGGTTACAGAAGAAGTGAAGCTGGATCTGAGACTGTCACATGCAAAAGATATAGTTAACCTTCTCTTGTTCCCAGCCAATCCCCTGGTTATAACTGGCTGACCAATTAGGTGTTAACAAATTGTTTGGGAAACAGTCTCTCACTTCGCCAATTCCACATTCTTTTGGTGTGACCTTGAAACTGCTGATGCTTCTCACAGGACGGGATAGCTTGGTTTTGATTCCTCTTGTTTCCCTCCCTACATTCCTACCATGTTGCTCCCTCCTCCCCTTAACTAATGTCAGGCTGTCAGCTTGTGAGGTGTAGCTTAGCAGAATGGCAGCTATGACCATATGGTTATATCCAATATTTTCTTGGACCAAAATAAAGGTTTGTGGTTATTATTTCAAATGTTTTCTCTTTAGTTCCAAACCTATTAGTTATGCAAAACACTCATGCAATACAAGTAGATGAAAGAAGGAAGAGCATTGTGGGTTCACAATGGTTAATATGGAAGAAATATTAGGGTTCCACAGAGGAAAAAAAAATCTGAAGGGTTCCATGACTGAAAAAGTTTGGGAATCACTGCTGTAAGGTACAGCTAGAGTTATATTTAACTTCAAACTCTGGTTCCCAGGCTAAATCTATGGGTAAGTTTGGGTTTGGTTCCTCTTCCTCTGATAAATGTTTCTTCTTGACATTACAAAACAATACAATAGGCCAGCCAATTCAGTGTTTTTAAAGATATAAGAGAGGTCTCTGCTCCATTGCCATGGCCAGGAAACTGCTAGGTCAAAAGCCGAGGGTTATCATTTAAGCATTTCTATTTTGACTCAATTCATTTATTCATGAGGAACTTGAAATAAAGCACACAACTGCATTTATGAAAGAAGAAGGAGTCAGATCTTGGTCCAACATACTATATAAAATGTTTTACTATAGAAAAAAGTGGGTTTTTTAATTTGATTATAAACATAATGCATTATTAGATGTAGCATAATGCATTATTAGATGTAGCAGTATGGATTCATGGTTCAGCTATTTTTCTGTCTTGAAATATGATTTTGCAGAAAGCAAAAAGCAAAGGTTATGTATATGTAATGAACTTTTGAATAATACAGGTAGTCCTCAACTTATAACGGTTCATTTAGTTACTATTCAAAGTTACAATGGCACGAAAAATGTGACTTTATGACTGTTTTTCAGTTATGGCCTTTGCAGCATCCCCATGATCATGTGATCAAAATTCAGATGCTTGGCAATTGACTCGTATTTATGATGGCTATTGTGTCCTGGGGTCCCGTGATCCCCTTTTTGTGACTTTCTGACAAGCAAAGTCAATGAGGAAGCCAGATTCACTTAACAACCAGGTTACTAACTTAGCAACTGCAATGATTCGCTTAACAACTGGGGCAAGAAATGTCATAAAATGGGGCAAAACCCACTTATCCAATGTCTCACTTAACAATAGAAATTTTGGACTCAATTATGGTCGTAAGTGGATCACTACTTATATAATACAGGCTGCAGAGTACAACTTGCCAAGGTCACATTTTTAAAGGACTGTCAAGCCCTTCAGAAATAATTTGGAAATATGTTTCAGAACTTAGATCAGGGACAAGTACCTCTCTACATTTTTAAAGCAGTTTTTTTTCCCCCTGAGGTTGTGCAGCTGTTTTCTATGAATTTTAATTACAGATTCTCTCTATATACATATATATGAATATCTAGATGCATATTATATTATCATTACCTGCAGTAGTTTTGCATATCCATGATTGGAAAATACAGGCCAGATTTGTTATCTTCTATTGATAGTTCTGGAGTGGGTTTGATAGTTCTGGAGTGGGTTTTGTGCTTTTCACTCAGACACAAAATGGCAGATGGGTTGTTGTACACGTGTAAAATACATTTTTTCATAGTTGTTACTCACTGTCGTTTCTCCCATTTTTCCCCCCTGCCTCTCCATAATCCTTCACAGGTTGTTATACGGCTCTGTCTGCCAAAATATGTAGTCACAGCACAGCCCAGAGGATATATTTAAAATGGATGGAACTTGTATAATATGCAGCTGTTTTGAAGTTACTAATTCTATAATGATATGCTCAGATGAAACAACCCAGCTTCCAGACTAGTGGACTGGCTTTGTGATGCTGACAACTTTGGAATTCAGTTTCCGGCAAACTTCATTGTTAAAATGAATTCTGAAAACTGAGCATTAGTTCATTCGACATGACCGAGAAAGCTATTGTACTGTTTTGTTTTTTAAAAAATGTTCTCTTATCAAAGATTATCATTAAAATATTTTTGTATAATGGTTGAAGTTCCTGCCGCCATACCATCCAAATACTTCAGTTTATGGATACCATTTTATATTTAATGATAATAAAAAATAACAATAACATATTGAGGTGTATGCTCACATTATATTTGATCTATCAGATATATAAATACAGAGAAAAACCTTTCCACAAGTATACAGTCAAATAATAGTATATGTGAATAAAGTGATATAAAAGGAAAGGAAATCTAGCCTACAATCTTGGTATTCTCTAGAGGTCCCTCATATAAGAACAAACCAGCATTCTGTGTGATCCCATTTGTTTAAAATTAATCTGTGCTGACACATTACACTCTGTTTATCTGTGGATGCTACATTTGAAGCTCTGTGTTTACTTGGTGCTTAAGCAGTACAAATGCAGAAATTTATTTGGAAATAAATTCTACGAAGTTCAATGCCGCTTGAAGTCACTGTTCATGAGTGCACGCTTAGTGCTTTATTGGTATTGTCTGCTACAGCAGTGATATGTTTTGATTGGTCAGAAAAAATTTGAGACACTCTGGACTTATTGGAGTACATAAAGGAACACATACATTATGCTTGGTTTATTATGATTAGTGCAATTTTGGGATTTGAAAATCTGGAAGGCTTTCGGGGTCTGTCAAAATCCACATTTCCTCTGGAGTAATATCAGGACATGAACAGGAGTTAGGCAGCATACAAGCCAGCAGTTAATGGGGCCAAGAACTATAATGAATGGATACTTTCCTGTTTCTGCCCCCTCTTTTTTTCATTCTTTTTCCCCCCACCCGCCAGTGTTTCCAGGTTCATCATGAGTTGAACTGAAAAGGGACAGATGGGAGAAAGTTAAACTTATGGCCATCTTGAGGTATTATTAGTTTCAATGATTAGATTGATATACTCCCATGTGTACATTGTAGCATATTCATGACTTTATTCTAAACAATTTGGGTTTTTTTTAATTTCCCCATTCAAACCAGCTTAAAGAAGAATAAAAAATAATTATGCTTTAGAAGGATTTATGCAAACCCCAGAAACATAAATTTAACAAAATTCTTCCTTAACAAAAAACTTAAGAGATATTTTTTTAGAAAAAAGATTACCATACATGCACAATAGATACCATAACATTATTTTCATTTTATGATAAGGGAACAGACTGTTCACTATATTTTCCCATGCCTTTCTATCCTCATGGACCTTACTTGCTTCAACTTTATCAACCATATCCAGTCATTTACAAAAATTCAACCAGATAAGAAAAAAAGTGAATCACATAAACAATTCTAGCTTGTTCAATTTCTGAAGAGCACTTGGCAGAAGAACTACCAGTCTATGATTGGTAGGAAATTCATTGTGATTGGTAGTGAGCAGATTGTCATACATACAGTATTTCATTTCTCCTTCTATGTTCTTTACAACATAATAGTCTTCGATGTTTTTTTTCAAAACATCTAGGTCAGTGTTTCTCAACCTTGACAATTTTAAGGCAGGTGGACTTCAACTCCCAGAATTCCACAGCCAGCATTGCTGGCTGTGGAATTCTGGGAGTTGAAGTCCACCTGCCTTAAAATTGTCAAGGTTGAGAAACACTGATCTAGGTTTTCCAGATCTAAGTGTGCCTGGAGATAGTTTGTCTAAAATTTATGACATGTTGCATTTCATCCCTCAGTAAGTCACATAACATAAGAGTAAGCAAAATAGCAATGTCATAGAACAGATGTTGAAATCTAGGATTTTATCTTGGTAGCAGAATGTTTTTGAACCCAAAGCCATTCTACCTGCTCATCTCATCACAATGTGGGGAAGGCCATGAGAATCTGGGGAAACAAAACAGATACTAGTAAATGTCAATAAAGTTAAAATCATCATCATCATCATTCTAGCCATGGTCTATCCATTGCAGGATGAAGGCCTCTTCCACATGTTTCCAACCAATTTGGTCCTGAGCTTTCTTTTGCCAGTTGGGCCCGCGATACTTGCTGATGTCATGATCCATCTTGCTTTAGGTCTCTTTTGTGGACGCTTTTGATCAAGTGGGATCCATTCTAGGACTGCCTTGGTCCACCTGCCATCAGTTCTTCTTCCTATGTGACCAGCCCATTTCCATTTCAATTCTTTTACTCTCTTGATGGCATCATATACTTTCATTTGCTCTCTAATCCATGTGCAGGTCTTAAAATACAAAAAATTAAAATACGTGATATAAAGTTCAGTTTGGTTTATACTGCATTGGCCTTTAGATAGATTTCATGCAGTAATGCGTGTCCTGCACATATGGCTGTTTATTCTACAAATGCTCATGTATTTTGCAATATTCTGACATCATCTCTGTAGCTGCTAAAAGTTGTTTCTTAAACATCTGTCTGAGCCATAGTTCCCATATTTACGCTGCCAGAAATACCCAAATAAATCGAATCATTTTTCAGATTTACTTAGAGTATGATTTGTATTTTTCTAAATTAAAGTATATTGATAAACAAATCACAGATCTGAAGTTAACTAATTGGGTTAATAGCTGTTTGATTCAGTGATAATCAGCAAGAAGATTGCTGTGACCAATCTGAGTTAGAGTTATTTCTCTGGTCAAATGAAATGGTCCTTGGTTTACAGAGTAATTAAAAAAACATAGAGTATTGAATATTCAATCCCTTTTCCTTTAAGAATTATCTTGGAATATTCCTCTAGCTTCATTTCAATCAAATTAGCCTGGAATCTTATTTAATCTCACCTAAATTGAATCCCTCATCATATCACCTAAAGTCCAATGTAACTCTTGAAAGAAAAAAGGTTGTGCACTCTTGACATTGTGAGGGTGGAGATTGAGAGACCAGCTGAGCCCAGGTAGAGAAGGATATTTTACAGACAACTCTCAATCTCGTCTGAAATCCATTACATGGTGCAACAAGTATCTATTAATTTGGAAAGGCAGGAGGAAATATTTGGAGTTTAAACTCTGGAGCGTAGGTATATAAAGTCTCTGATATCTTTATGCTACAATAGGTCATCAGTATTTTTAAGGTTTCTTCGTGTCTGTAATAAAAACTCTAATCTAAATAAGTCATGCTTGGGAATTAAGTCAAGATGGATTATTAAAGAGTTAATGGAGACCTGTGATTTACTTCTGGGTCAGGAATGAAACTTGATACGTTAGCCATTCACACAGTACAGGAAGAAAACTGAAAGTTCTTCCAATAATGTGATTCATGTTGCAAAGTATAAGTATATATTTTGCATTTACTTGTCTGGCATTCTTATGGATTCTAGCAAGCGGGATGTCAACGCTGTGACAATGGATGTCGGCGCTCTGACAACTGAGAATCAGCAGCCATTTTACTTTTGCTTTTAATGTGCCTTTTCTATTCTTTTAGAGTTCAGATGTAGCAGGGGGGATGGGGTAAATGCTTGAGGGTTTAGCTAGCCATAACAATGTAGAAGTGTGGGAACTCAAGGACATTGTCTGATAAGGTATTGGCGGGCTGAGGAGCAGGAGAGAAAAGCCCGAGGTTTGCGCTAATTGGTGAACGTGATTTATGACAGCTTTTGTGGGATGGGAATCGCAACTTGTTACTTTGTACCTGGGAGGAGGGAAGCTCAGTCTTGGGTTCAACTATGTAAGTGCCGATACTTGCCTTGAAGTTCTTTTACTGGTTTCATTTATCAGAACCATGACACAGAATGGGAAAATTGGCAGAATCGGACAATTGGCAATGGCCAATTGTCAGCAGCCACATTGCCGCAGCCACTTCACCCCAAGCCCTCCACCGCAACTGTCCTGCCACGGGTTTTCATCTTTGACTAGCCATCCACCAGTGTTCCTCACCCAGCAATGGTTCACTGGGACTCCTCCCCTGCCCCCTTTCCCCACGCAATTCACCGCTTGTCCCCAGGAGAATTGCTGCTTGGGAGAATTAACTGCTCCTCCCTTGGCTGGAGGTGCTACGTTGTCTGCCTCTCGGCCTGGTGCCCAAGGCCACTGCCCACCCCTCCCAGCTGCTAGGAGGCACAGCTAATTGTCCCACACAGAAAAGGGTCCCTCAGTGAATTGCCAGGAAAAGGGGGTGGGAAGGAGCGCCAGTGGACCATTGCCAGGGGAGGAGTGCCGATAGAGGGACAGGTGCAGATGAAAGCCTGTGGTTGGTTGGCTGTGGTGGGGGCCCCGTGGTGAAATGGGCATGGCAATATGGCTGCTGCCAATTGTTCTAGCCCCCTAGCAAGATGGGAAGTAAGGGGCATAGGAGTAAGCAGAACCATTTTGTAAAACACAGGCCCAGTGCAGACTACCAACTAGGATGAGAAATGGATTACAAGCAGTGCTTAGAAAAGAGACAAAAGAAAGAAGCTCAAGATTTAAACTTTACAGCATGTGTGTGTATATACACAAATGCACACCCACACAAAATTAGGTTCTTAATTTTTGTAGAAGCTGCTATTTGTAACAACCAGCATTGCTTGTACTAGCAAAAAGTATCTAATCTAAGCCAACTTCTGGTCTTCCAGAAAAAGAAGTATTGCAAAGCTTGAGGCAGGGGGTGTCAACACAGGCAAGATGGTGGCATCAAAGCCCTGTTCTTTTTTGCACTTGTTAATATTTCACATATATGAGCTGTGATGGCGCAATGGTTAGAATGCAGTATTGCAGGCTGATTCTGCTGATTTCCAGCAGTTCGGCAGTTCGATCCTGCCCGGCTCAAGGTTGACTCAGCTTTCCATCCTTCTGAGGTCGGTAAAATGAGGAACCAGATTGTTGGGGGCAATATGCTGACTCTGTAAACTGCTTAGAGAGTGATGTGAAGCACTGTGAAGCGGTATACGGAATTAGTCTAAGTGCTATTGCTATATATACCAAGGGTAAGGGTTTTGATCGTGCTGATGCGACCATTTATCTTGCCTGATTTGACCTGCTTTGTAGATGCTGCCAGCCAGGTGAACATCTGTAACATATATCTAATAGATAGCTGTTGGTTAAGAGGGCCTGGTCTATGATCAAAGTCGGGTATATAGCAACTTATAGCCCTGTGAGAATTTATGATATTATATAAATGATAGTATAATTGGTGACTCTCATGGCATTAGTGCTGATGCATATTTCAGAGATGAACCAAGGTAGGAAAATGCTATGATCCAGACGGCTATCTGTATTTTTGAAGTTGAGTACAATGCAACCCAGTTTATAATATTTTAATCAAAACCCTACAAAATCCCCTATAGGAGCACTTTTAACTCCATTAAAACAGCCTGTTGCCTAAGGGCTGGGAGAGTGCAGTAGTAAATAATGAATTGGATTTATTTCTATTTATCCATGTGCTGAATAAAGGAAATTAAAGTCAATCCAGATGGAACCTAAGATGCAAGGAAACAAATGTGCATTGTTCTTTGATGTCCTTTTAAGTAATGCCAATTTAAGCATAAGATAAAGGATATTATTCTAACCTAAAGCTTAACAACAAACTTGAAGATGTTTTGGATTAATTTGCCACATGTACAAGTACTCCTTGACTTACAGCAGTTCATTTAGTGACCATTCAAAGAAAAAATGGCATTGAAAAAAGGACTTATGACCAGTTTTCACACTTATGACCGTTGCAGCATCCCCATGGTCATGTGATCAAAATTCAGATGCTTGGCAACTGACTCACATTTATGACAGTTGCAATGTGGCCACCTTTGGCAACCTTCTAACAAGCAAAGTCAATGGGGAAGCCAGATTCACTTAACAGCCATGTTGCTGACTTAATAACTGCCATGATTCACTTAACAAACGTGACAAGAAACCTTGTGAAATGGGAAAAAACTCATTTAACAAATTTCTCACTTAGCAACATAAATTTGGGGCTCAATTGTGGTTGTACATCGAGGACTACCTGTATTATATTAGATGTGTCAAAGCATGCACAGTCTTATTGCGCTGAGATAACCCAGGAGTAAACACAATAAACAATGGTCTATATTAAATGGTGGTTTATCTTACGCTATCTACAATATCATACACCAGGAACAATATACATACACGTGTTAATATAGCAGGCTCCAACACACAGCAGTTACAGCAGGAAACAAAAGAGAGAGAACGCAGCAGTGGAGCCTTCCCTTTTATACAAAGGCTCTTAAATGGACACAGACCCAGCTGGCTCTTAAAGGGACATAGACCCTGCTGAGTCATTCCCATCATTACATCATACATCTCACCTTATACAAGCTGGTTAGCTGTTAAATTATTACCTTGACAAGATGACATGACCCAAATCACAAAACTATGTCTGATTTACTTTGACCATATCGTAAGTGTAAATTCACTGGGGAAGTCAGTGATGCTAGGAATGGTTAGTGGAACAAGAAGGAGGGACAAGCAAAGAAGACGCTGGCTGGATAACATCAAAATTGATAAAAGATGAACACCCAACAATTGAAAGAAGCTGTGCTTGACAGGGTAGCATGGAGAGCTCTTGCCTATAGATGCACCAAGGGTTGGACACGACTGAATGGCTAAAACAATGAAATTGCACATTAGAGGACTTGCCAAAAAAATTTAAGGGAAGAATCAAGTTAAATACATGTTAGATACATATCTAACATGTATCTAACATGTATTTAACTTGATTCTTCCCTTAAATTTGTTAGATACATGTTAGATCCTACCTAGTGGCGATGAGGGTGGTGAGGTCTAATTACTACTCCACCCTCATTGCGTCATCAGATAATCGCCCGGCCTCCCTCTTCAGGGTGACCCGCTCCCTCCTCCAATTGAGGGGGGGCGGGGACCCCCTGGCGGGGAAGGCTGAGGAATTTGTACAATATCTGCATGACAAAGTCGCTCGG
>NW_015387894.1:21526-42246 GCF_001527695.2 Protobothrops mucrosquamatus | reverse complement strand
TTTAATTATATTTTAAAATTTGACAAATATTTAAATATTCCTTTTAATTAATTTTAAATTTGTATTGTTTTGTATGTATTTTAAATAGATTGTCAGCCGCCCTGAGTCCTACGGGAGAAGGGCGGGACATAAATCCAAAAAATAAATAAAATAAATAAATAAATAAATAAAATGAACTAACCGTGTTAGAGATAATTTAGAATCTTTAAGTATTAATTTAATTATGATTAGCTACAGGTAGTTCTCAACTTATGACCACAATTGAGCCCAATGTATCTGTTGCTAAGTGAAACATTTGTTAAGTGAGTTTTGCTTCATTTTACTTTCTTGCCACAGTTGTTAAGTGAATCCCTGCAATTGGTAAATTAGCAACACGGTTGTTAAGTGAAACTGATTTCTCCACTGATTTTGCTTGTCAGAAGGTTGCAAAAGGTGATCACATGACCCCGGGATACTGCAACCATCACAAATATGACTCGGTTGCCAAGCATCTGAATTTTGATCATGGACCATGGGGAATGCTGCAATGGTTGTAAGTGTGAAAAACAGTCATAAGTCACTTTTTTCAGTGATGCTGTAACTTTGAACTGTCAAGTAAATGAACGGTTGTAAGTCAAGGGTTATCTGTATTAAATGTAATTGGACTGGTAATAAATAGTGCCAGCTACACAAGACATGTGATCCACTACTCCATGAGTTGCACTGCCTGCCGGTGTGTTTCCACGTGTATTCAAGGTGCTGGTTGTCACCTTTAAAGACCTACATGACTTGGGACTGGGTTACTTAAAGACCATCTTTTTCCAAAAGTTTCTATCTGTCTAATCTGATTCAACAGATTGGGTATATTGGAGATTCCATCAGCCAAAAAATGTCAGTGTTTTGGTTAGCATTTTGGTTAATGGGTTAGGGTTGAAGTTAATGTTGGTGTTAGGTTTAGGGCTGGGGCTGGGGCTGGGGCTAGGGTTAACATTGGGTACTGGGGCAGATTATGGTTTGAATATGGTTATGGCTACGGCTACATCTACGGCTTCAGTAACAGTTATGATTGTGATCATTATGGTCCTGATTATGGTTATGGTTGGTTAAGTTTAGCATTAGAGTCAGGGTCACAGTCAGGATTAGTGTTAGGCATAGGGCTAGGGCTGGTGCAATGTTGAGGGTTAAGGTTAGTATTAGGCAGAGGTTATTGTTACCTTTAGGTTTGGGTTAGGTTCAGGATTAGGATAAACTTTAGGAATGAGGAAAGGAGTAAGGTTTAGGTTAGGTTAAAGGCTAGAGCTAGGGCTCAGCTTGGGTTAGAGCTAGGATTAGGAGTAAAGTTAGTGGTTATGGTTATGATTGCAATTACTGGTTACAGTCACAATTACAGCTAACACTAGAGCTAGGGTTTGGGTTAGGGTTAGATCTAGACTTGGGGTTAAGGTTTGGGTTAAGGTTAGGAATTGGGATAGGTTTAGAGTGAGGGTTAGAGTTAGGATTACAGTTAAAGTTAGGGGTAAAGCTAGTGTTAAGCTTAGGGTCAGGGTTAGGTCTAGAACTATGGTTAAGTTTAATGTTTGGATTAGCATTAGCCATGCTTACTGTTAGTGTAAGAGGATCATAGTTAAGATTTGGGCTAGAATTAGGACTAGGGCTAGGGTTAGCATTAACATTAGATTTAGTGTTAGGGTTAGTGCTAGGATTTGGATCAGAGTTTGGGTTAGGGTTAAAGTTAGTGTTAGTGTTTGGGTTAATGTTTCAGCTGAGTCTTTTTAGTGAAGCAACTGCTCTTTTCTAACTGCAGCAACTGTAAAAAAAAAAGGGGCTCTGAACTTTTATTCTGAAAAGGGACTTGAAGTTTGGTTCATTTATTACAATCACTTTGAGTAGGAAGGCTCTTCCAGGCTTAGCAATTTTGCAATCAACTGTATAAGTAACCCATTTTTTCCACATTAACTTTCTTATTTTCAAAGGCAAAAATCTCAATAAACATGTCAATTGCTCAATGATTGCAAAATACATAGAACTGGGGAAAGATCAGAGTTCTCTTTTCTCTCTCTGTCTTTTCTTTCTTTCTACCTCATCTGACTGACTGCTGCATCCCTGAATGAAGTCCAATCCCTACAGAATCTTGAAGCATGCTTCTTCCCATTTCCCACCTGGGTAGGCAGTTTCTTGTCCTTCCAGGCTTTCAGCAACTTCTACCAAGGGGGAAATCCCGGTGAAACTCTTGTTACAGAGTTCCTTGCCCCTATCTGACCATGGTCGCCTGTTAATTTGAGGTGCACCCATTGCACCCTGGGGACCCCCTAGTGAGGTAAGCAGCCCAATTTTGGTGGTACTTGCCTTCTTTCCAAGAAGCTGTTGAGCTCAAGACTCAAGACTTCTTTTCCTACCCCTCCCGAATGGGCAAGGTCCAGGTCCTACAGCAATAGTGAAAAGCTTTCTCAGGCCAGGTCCGTTGGTCAAGTTAGTCTCTGAGTCCCATCTTGGGGGTGCCAATTGTTGGAAGAATTTCCCAGGGTTCCTTTCTCTGAGAGAGGAAAGGCATAAAGGGAGCTGTTTTTGTTTCATCTGTTTTCCTTTTACCTCATGTAAAATTTGTTCTAACGTTGATAACATCTTTTAAAGACAGTCTATTTATAGAGGCAAAACACACTTAAAATTAATTTCTGGATTAATTGTTTGAAAATATTAAACATGTCCAATGTAACATTATTTTCCTTCATTCTGTTATTTGTAATTCGAGTTTGAGTGTTCTTCTCCTTTAATTGTAATCTTTAGTTCCTTCTAGTAGTTCCTTTTCTGTTCAATTTTAAAATCTTATTATTAAAAAAGATAATTCAAAACAAAGTACTCTTCTATGGGAAGTGTTCTTTATAATTAATTCCAAAAATTTATTTCAAATCTATCTGGACCCATAAGTCTGTTTGAAACTTTTTAATATCAAAGTTTTAATCGCCCTTTTTTGCTGTGCATTTAAAAGCTGTTTCAAGTGCTTAAACTTATATAAAACATCTCTCATTAAAGATAGAAGAAAACTTAGGCAGTGCTGTGAAACTTGTCTTTCTATTCCTAATAACTGAAAAGCAGCTAACAAGCAATTTCTGAAAGTGATTAGAAAAGGAAGTATGGGAGCCCAGTGTCTTTTCAAAAGTGCCAAACACAGTTTCAGATGGGTGATGGCTATTTCCTCATCTCCCAAGGTTCAAAACCAGCTGGAAGCCACTGATTTGTGATCATCTTATATGAAGAAAAAGTTTGGAACATTTGTGGGCCATCTCAAGTCCTTGCCTTGTCCAGAGACAAATTGGCAGCTTTTTTTATTTCAACATAGACATCTGCTCCATTTTTACAGAGCTGTCTTCAGTCTGCCATTTCTTCCCAGGAAGTCTTTTATTACATTTTGTCCCAATGGACTTTCACCTATCCAGAGCTACTCAACTATCTAGAGCAGGGGTGTCAAACTGCTGGCCCATGGGCTGGACGCGTCATCCGGAAGCTGCACCCACCCCATTGCCGGCAATGAAAAAAACATCCCAATACATTGCGCAACGTCACGTGACGTCGCGAGTTTGACATGTCTGATCTAGAGCTATTCACTTTTATCAATCTGTTAGAATTTGTCTAGATAGCTGCAACTTGTATCCACAATTTCTAGTTCAGTTTCTCTAGCAATGAAATATATCTGGACCTCCTTCAGACAGGGTTCAGGCCTGAGTATAGGACCATACATGGATTGATCACACTGGTATCCTTCTGAATAAACCCCAAGAGTGGGGGTGGGAGGTGGGAAGCACAGTGTTCTGGTCTCTCTTTCCTGTTCCAGTTGAGGGGGGCAAACATCCAGCTGGCAGACCTTCCTTTGTGCGATACTGCAAGGCTCAATACTTTCTCCCCTCCTCTTAACATCTACATGAAGCTGCTATATGAGGTAGGCTATCATCAGGATGTTGATGATACCTTGGCTGCCTGAGTGATGCTGTGGAGGTTTGGTCTCTCTAGAGACTATGGGGACCTGGATAGGGCAAAGCAGGCTTCAGCTCAAGCAAGACTGAAAGGCTGTAGGTTTTGGGGCCTCCTGATTCTGGGGTCCTCCCAAACAATCTGGGTGTGCTATCTGGGGAAATTCCTGAACTCACTACTCCGGCTCAATTCCTGAACTCACTACTCCGGCTCACTACTTTGCACAATTTTAGGTTGTGCGTCAGTTATGTTCATTCTTGGATTGGGGGCTCTGCTCATGGACACTCAGGCTCTTGTGACCTCAGCCGGGACAACTGCAATGTGCTTTACACGGGGCTGCCTTTGAAGGAGAGCCTTTTCTGCCAGAGTACCTGCTCATTGGAATATCAGTTCTCCCAACCCATGAGATTAGATTGGCCCTGTCCCTATAGGCCTTTCATACAGCTTTTAAATCTTGGTTTTGTGCATAGGGACTTGGCGTGAGATAGAGCCTATCTCCTGGCTGTGTGGATGATTAGTTACATAATACCCACATGCTTTGTGTTTTATTGTTATTTTTACATTGTCTAGAGCAGGGGTAGGCAACCTTGGCTCTTTATGACTCGTGGACTTCAACTCCCAGAATTCCTGAGCCAGCATAGCCAAGGTTGCCTACCCCTGCTCTAGAGTCACATAAAAGTGAAATAGGCAGCTGTATAAATAAAACAAGTAATTAAATAGGTTCTTGACCATTTTCTCCATGGCTTCTCTTTATATACTTGTATACCCATGTCTCCTTCTTCTACATCAGACATGTCAAACACAAGGCCCGGGGGCCGGATGTGGCCCGCAAAGTGGTTTCATGTGGCCCGTGAAGCCATCCTGGAAACAGTGAGGGAACAGCCCCCTCTGCCTTGGCCCTGGCCCAGGCCAGCTGGGAGCCAATGTACAATTTTGTGGTGGCCATCTATGCTGAAACGCATTCAGTCTTAGTTCCATAAGCCCCCCCCCCTGCATGGCCTGAGAGGAACAGTGAGGCTCCTCCAGTGGACCATGCCTTGGCACTTACCCTGGTCCCACCCCCTTCTGCCAGAGACCCTCAGATCTGTCCCATTCCTGCCCAGGCCCCCACAGGCACCCTTGACGCAAACAATGTAGAGCTGGCCATGCCCACCCAGTAGGCCACACCCACTCCTTGCCTACCCAGTAGGCTGCACCCATCCTGGCCACATCCAACCAGTCCCCTGAGGGCAACCACAATGCTGATGCGGCCCTCAATGAAATTGAGTTTGACACCCCTGTTCTACATAATCCTCAATTTGTAAAAAAACATTTACTTCCAGTTTTCAGCAAAACTGGGTCATAGCCAACAATGACTGCTACAAAAAGATTGTAAAATCAAGTCTGTCACTTGGGTGACCAGCTTTACGACTGTCACGACTTATGACTGTAATGTGAGGGCCCCATTATGGTTTTAAGTCGAGGACTATCTGAATACTGATTTTTTTCCCCTTTTCATAAGACCTCTTGATAACATTTTTCACTAAACTCATCTCCCTCTAAGCTTTCATCTTCCTAAAATCAGCACTAAAGTTGGTCTTCCTGCCTATGCTGTTGTATTGCCATGTGCTTTGTTTCTTGTACATTTGTGGGGCCAGCCTACCTCCAGATTGATGCAAGGTGGATTCAGTTATTTTTGGAGTCTCAATTTCAGCTTCTCAAACAGGTTCTAATATAAACTCTGGCTTAACGATGGGGCCAACTGATAGCCATATTATTTTGCTTAATGGTTTTAAGTTCTTTTGACTGGCAGTGTAACTTGTGGTAGATATTGCTGGTCCTCAAAGTAATACTTATCATTTACCTTTCGGAGACAAGAAAATGATGTATCAAATCATTTGATTTACAACCATTCATTTATTAACCATTTGAAGTTACAACAGCACTGAAAAAAGTGACTCTTGACCAGTCCTTATACTTACAACCCTCATGATCATGTGTTCAGAATGTGGGTACTTGGCAACCAGCATGTATTTATGATGGAGACACATTTGATCAACATTTGTAACCTTCCCAGCCGGTTTGATCAACATTTGTAACCTTCCCAGCCGGTTTCTGACAAGCCATTCAATACGGGAAGCCAGATTTGCTTAACGACCACATGATTCATTTAACAATTGCAGTGATTCCCTTAACAGCTGTGCCAAAAAAAGGTCATAAAATGAGGCACAACTCACTTAACAACTACCTTGCATAGCAACAGAAATTTGGGGCTCAATTGTGGTTACTGTAACTTAGACAAATGGAAGGAACATTACAGAAACTACACATTTTGCTAAACTGACTATAGAGTTACATTTATTTAACCATTGAAATTCACAGAATTATAGAATGTAAGGACTGGAAAGAACCTTGAAGGTCATTTAGTCCATCTGCTTGTCCAGAATAGTCCACTTGCGGCATCTCAATAGATGATATCCAGCTGTGTTTAATCACCTCTGCAGAGAATCCATTGTCTCCCAAGACTCTTATGTCCCACAGTTAAGCAGCTCTTACAGTTGGTATTTTTTTCTGAAGTCCAACCAAAATTTGTAATTTAAACTCATTTCCCCCCCTGTCCTTTAGAATAATTCTAAATACATCTGCTCCAATCATTACATAACCCTTTGGATACCTGGAGAGAATTCAAATTTCCTCCTCTATTCTTTCTCTTTTTTAGGTTAATCATACAAAAGGCCTCCAGCTATTAGTACTCACTTTGTTATTTGTTTGTTTCAGGCCCTTATCCTTATCATCTTGGTTGCTCCCTTCTGGACATGCTCCTGTTTTAATGCAATTTCTAGGTATAGCGTGACTAACAAAAAAAGAGAAGAAATTGTGCACTAGATCTACCGGTATCCAAATCACTTGGTGTTTATTATTACTTCGTATTTCCTGTGAGACGAATCTTGGAGTCCTAGTGGACAATCACTTAAATATGAGCCAGCAATGTGCTGCAGTTGCCAAAAAAGCCCACACTATTCTAGGCTGCGTTAACAGAGGGATAGAATAAAGAGCGCATGAAGTGTTAATACCACTTTATAATGCCTTGGAAAGACCACTTGGAATACTGCATCCAGTTTTAGTCATCACAATATAAAAAAGATGTTGAGACTCTAGAAAGAGTGCAGAGAAGAGCAACAAAGATGATCAGGGGACTGGAGGCTAAAACATATAAAGATCGATTGCTTTAATTGGGTACCGTGTTTCCCCCAAAATAAGACCCACCCTGAAAATAAGCCCTAGCCTGATATTTTGGGGTGGGCCTAATATAAGCCCTACCCGAAAAATAAGCCTGGGGGGATGGGTGTGGCCAGCAAAGAGGTGGCAAGTGCGTGGGGGCCAACAGTGTCTGGCACCAGCCACAGCCCGCCGGCCCCTTGGTGTAGCGCAGGTAAGTTGGAGGCAGAGGCAGGGGGGAGGCAGGTGATCTGGACATGCTGCGTAGCCGCCTGACTCACGGCAGACTCGCGGGAGGCTTGCGTAGCAGCATCAGCAGCAGGCAGAGGTAGAGGCACAGGGGGAGGCAGGTGATTATGGTGCAGCTGCAGGCTAGCTGAGAGATAGTGGGATGGAGTGGGCGGCGCATTGAGTTCGCCTGCCTTCCCCCCATGCCTCTACCTCCACTTGCTGCTGGTGCCACGAACAAGCTTCCCACAAGCCAGGCGGCCACATAGCACATCCAGTTGCCTGCCTCCCCCCCCCCATGTCTTTGCCTCTACCTGGCGCCGCCATGCACTTTTTGCCCAGAGGGAGACTGGAAGCTTTGTCTACTTGCAAATGGGGTGCTTTGAAACGGAACGAATCGCTCCATTTCAAAGTGCCCCACTTGCAAGCAGATGAAGCTTCCAGTCTCCCGCTGGGCAAAAAGTGTTTGGGCACCTATGGGGCGCTTGGCAATGGAGCAAATTGCCCTGTTTCCAAGCATCCCATAGGCTCCCAAACACTTTTCGCCCAGACAGAGAAATGACGGAGACTGGAAGCTTCATCTGCTTGCAAATGGGGTGCTTGGAGATGGAGTGAATCGCTCTGTTTCAAAGTACCCCATTTGCAAGTAGAGGAAGCTTCCATTCTCCCTCCATTCTCCCTCAGAAAACTGTTTGGGCACCTATGGGGCACTTGGGAACGGAGCAAATTGCTCTGTTTCCAAGCGCTCCATAGGCGCCCAAACACTTTTTGCCTGGATGGAGAAATGATGGAGACTGGAAGCTTTGTCTGCTTGCAAATGGGGCGCTGTGAAAAGTGACCCATTTGCAAATAGATGAAACTTCCAGTTGCCGTCATTTCTCCATCCGGGTGAAAAGTATGTTTGTCCTGGAAAGTCCCGTAAGCCGTGGGCAGGCAGATGGTGGGAGGGAGTGGGCGGGTGCCTGCAAAATAAAACATCCCCCGAAAATAGGACCAAAAATAAAATATAAGATCCGGTCTTATTTTCAGGGAAACATAATATGTCTAGTTTAATGACGAGAAGGACTAGCGGTGACATGATAGCAGTGTTCTACCGTAATATCTCAGGGGTTGCCACAAAGAAGAGGGAGTCAAGCTATTCTTCAAAGCACCTGAAGGCAGGGCACGAAGCAATGGATGGAAACTAATCAAGGAGAGAAGCAACCCAGAACTAAGGAAATTTCCTGACAGTTAGAACAATTAACCAGTGGAACAACTTGCTACCAGAAGTTGTGAATGTTCCAACACTGGAAGTTTTTAAGAAGAGACTGGACAACCATTTGTCTGAAATAGTATAAGGTTTCTTGCCTAAGTAGGAGTTGGACTAGAAGACCTCCAACGTTCTTCCAACTCTGTTATTCTATTCTATTCTATTCTATTCTATTCTATTCTATTCTATTCTATTCTATTCTATTCTATTCTATTCTCAATCCTGAAGAAGGACAGGCAGACCTGGCAGCATCAACTTTGATAGTTGAAAATATTTTTCTTAATGAGCGTTATAAATCAAATGTAGGCCAAGGTCTCATTTCCCCAAAATATACATTTATGTAATAGGAATCTTAAATACTGGGTTTGTTCTAACAGTTTTATGAAGGCAACATTCATTACAGTAATGTAATTAAAATAACATAGTTCACATAGTAAGAATCCATTAAACGTGTATTGTCTTATCTGACTGGAACTACAAGTTTTTAGTCTTGAACTTGGTCATCTTCAGAAGTACAAAATTTTTGTAAA
Organism: Protobothrops mucrosquamatus; assembly: GCF_001527695.2. Classification (NCBI taxonomy): domain Eukaryota; kingdom Metazoa; phylum Chordata; class Lepidosauria; order Squamata; family Viperidae; genus Protobothrops; species Protobothrops mucrosquamatus. Next base: position 33,096 of record NW_015387894.1, on the reverse strand, counting down.
TAAATTTTGTTTAGTAACAGAGATGGAATATTTGAGATCAAAACTGAGAAAGGGAGAAAGAAAAAGATATGAGATTTCTAAAAAATATATTGGAGTACAAAGTTAGGGTTTAACCAACCCCAGCAAAGACTTTGCAACTTTCTGTAGGATCATTCTTCTTCACCACACGGATGGAGCAACTTTGTCGGTGAAACATGGCAATGCATTTCTTCTTATCATAGTTGATAGGTCTGAAAACACTAAATAATTAAGACAGATATTCAGGCCATGTTGCAAAAAGGATATTAAAATTACCAGTACGTTAAGGAAATCGTCTAAGACTCCAAGGAACTAGCAAGATAGACCGACTGTTGGTACTGAACACTTATGGTGCCATGGATATTCCATATATTACTCTAGACTGGAGTTGCACATCCCCTAAAATAGCTGAAGCACAATTTGAAAGTTCTCTTGGATTCATAGCTATTAGAGGAACAGCAGGTGAGCTCTAGGGCCAGGAGAGACTTTGGTCAGCTTAACAGGCCCACCAATTATGCCTTTTCCTGGCTCAAGTGTGCTGAAGATAGTGACTCTCTCCCTCTTCCTAGCTATGCTACTGCAATTAGTTGCCCACTTCATGATTACTGGGTCCCATTCACTGATCAGTTGCTTGCTGATCAGTATTACTTTATTTAGCAGAATAACACTGGGTTTTCAGTATCATATTCTGCAAGTTGAATTTATGGATCCTATATAGATGGGCAGAGAATTCTTTAGGTCACGGGTGTCAAACCCGATCACGTCATGTGATGTATCGTGACGTATCGTGATGCTTTTTGCCTTTGCAGAACCAGAATGGGCGTGGCCTGCACGTGATGAATCCAGCCCACGGGCCGCCAGTTTGACACCCGTGTTTTAGGTGCTCAACCTGAAGACTATTAGAGGAACTGGCGCTTCAAGAACAACATTCTCCTTCCGGGACAGCATGGCCCTGGAATTAGATGTGTCCTTTAGATAAATGGCAAAGACAGTTCTCTTTCAGAGGGCTTTTGGGTAAGAGGCAATGCATAAACAATATTTAATAGTTTATCATATGTTCACATATGCTTATTGTAAACAGTTTAGAGTGACAGGATAGGCAACATGCAAATGTGAATAAATAAGTAAATACAAGCTAATAGGTTCCTGCAAACCTGTATAGAACTTGTCACTACATACAATAAGAGAATAATAAAACTGTTTAAATACCGGTAATTGTTTTGAGAAAAGAGTTAGTGTAAAACGTCTTGTAAAAATATTTATTTTTATCTATTTGTTAAATTTATTTGCTACCTATATCAATAGCTCATACTTTATGAGTAATAAAATGCAGGTTTAATAAAAGTTCATTTATGTTAATAAAATCTAAGGTTGGTTAGATCTTTATGAGAGGATAATATAATGATCTAAGCAATGTTAAAGTTTATTAACTTAAATGAACTTTTATTAAACCTGAATTTTATTATTCATAAAGTTTGAGCTAACGAGATAGGTGGCAAATAAATTTAACAAATAAATAAAAATAAATAATTTTGCAAGCATAGATAAATGAGTTTCCAGGAATTCAGGACACAGGTTGGTCTAGAGTCAACAACCCAAAATATGATTTAAATAGATCAATAGTTGCAGACACTTGAGACTCAAACAGGAAGATTTGGAGGATCTTTAGACTAGATGCCATGCCTGTGTAAGTTTTGTGCCAGCCAGGATTTCACATTACTAGGATCTGGTAACCATTCTCATGAAAATATAGATATAGATACATAGATATAGATATATAGATATACAGAGTATATATCTATGCATAAAGAGTTGAAAGGGCCACACAAAGGAAGCTGATGTCTTTTGTGTGAGGTGAATGGACATTCCAAATATAGTAACTCTGGAACAGGTTTATAGTCATCTAGGTATTTAAAAACAACAATTCAGCAAATCTGAGAAATTTTAAGGCTTGAACTTACAGGCTGCAGCATATTAATTCTTTTGGTTTACATTCACATCTTTGGCAGTTGTTTGTTTTCCAAACAGCAGGAACACGGTACCATTTTCCATTCTGAAAGCAGCCTGCAAGATGCAGAACACAAACAATGTAGAACTAATTCTGAATTTCTGGATATGATCCCAGCTCCTTTTCAGTGAATTTGGGCAGATAATTTTGCATAAAGTGGCCAAGCCTTCTTCATGTTCTCTGATCACAGACGCAATTTGCTTCTAGAGTTTCCTCTATCACAAACCTTATAAGTGCCCTGGGGAATTCTGAAAGCTCCAAACAGAATTTCCTACCACATGTTCAGTTCACTCACATTGATTATAGATGTGACTGTCAAAGTAATGTTATTGGTGAGAGCTTTGATTTAACACCAAATAGTTTCAAAAATAGAGTTTATTTATATATTTGCATGCTAACCATTGCATTAATGGCTCAGAAAAGCTATTATATATTAACTCAAACTGTGCTCAGTAAAATGACAGATAACTTTAAATAGTGGGTAGATATACAAAACAGAATAACAGAGTTGGAAAGGACCTTGGAGGTTTTCTAGTCCAACCCTCTGCTCAAACAGGAGACCCTACACCATTCCAGACAAACGGCTGTCCAATCTCTTTTTAAAAACCTCAAGTGATGGAGCACCCAAAACTTCTGAAGGCGTTGCAAGAACTTCCCCAATCCTTACATTGGGTTGCAAGGGTTTCCCCAATTCTTGCTGAGGAAAAATCAAGAAATTATTAATTTTCCATTGTCTCAAAAATCTGTTATTTTTAAGTCCATTCCATAGGAAGTATTTTTAAGATAAGATTAAAGTTTAACAAAGATATCACCTAATTGTATATTTGGGTGTTCTTTCTAATGAAGTCACGCAGACAGAATATTTGTAGCACAGGGTTGAAATGCAGGGTGAGACCCCTCAGAATTAGTGTTTACTGGACATTTAGAATCACTGGACCCCATTTTTCCCAACTACAAGATTAACATCACCTTGGAGAAGGTAGTTTAGACAGAGGAAGCCCCTGTGAAACAGGGAGATTTTATGAAAAGAATCACATTTATTTAGTCTAGGCAAAAAGATGGGATAAAACAAGCATTAATCTCAAGAGAATTCATTCAAATTTCTCTTCTTCCCACTATTGTAGGAACCAGTGATCACTGTCTTCTAAAGCAGGGGTCCCCAACCCCCAGTCTGTGGACCGGCACTGGGCTGTGGCATGCCAGAAACTCATCCACGGAATGCAGGCAGAATGCGCAACCACGCCCCCTCCAGTACACGGAAAAGCCTCTCTCCACGGAACTGGTCTCTGGTGCCCCAAAGATTGGGGGCCGCTGTTGTAAAGGGCATATGTGATTCCTCATTAGTTTTTAATGTTTGAAATATTCAACCGGTTTTTTAAAGTCTATTTCACTTTCCCTGTTTATTTTTATTGCATCCAATGTCCATGTATTTTGGGCCACTAACGTCAATGCCTAGCTATAATTTAATTTATTAGTTTATTTTTTTAAAATGAAAAGTCGTGAATGCCTGATAATTTGAAATAATGAAAATTTCAGGTATTATATAGCTTTCTTTTAATCCTGCTTCATCTTTCCAGCACATCTTAAAATTATATCTTTATTCCTGCCTAGGGCATTTTTGCTATGAAAAGGAAGAAAAAGCCAAGAGTTCAAACACCTCACAGGCATTCCAAGGCATTTTAGGAAGAACCAAGGAAAGACAGCTTCCAGAGAGCTCCATAGTAAATTATGCTCTAGTGTTGCTGTAGTTCTGATCATTCAGGAAGAATCATTAAGGATCCAGTCCTATAATGAATCTACAGGTTGTAAAACATATTTATCAGAATTTTAAATTGATTTCAAAAATACATATTTTATGTAGGAATGTATTGGTATTTAAATGTAGTATTTAATGATTTAATGTTATAGACCATTCCAATTACTGAGTTTCTTTTATCTTACTCCTATAGTAGATATAGATAGATAGGTAGGTAGGTAGGTAAGTAGGTAAGTAGGTAAATAGGTAGGTAGATCGATCGTTAGGTAGGTAGGTAGGTAGGTAGGTAGGTAGGTAGGTAGGTAGATAGATAGATAGATAGATAGATAGATAGATAGATAGATAGATAGATAGATAGATAGATAGATAGATAGATAGATAGATAGATAGTTAAACCTTTATTGCCATTTTTTTACTGTAGGCAAAATGGCACACATTAAAAATGAAATTTAGTTGCTTGCTTTCAAAGTGTACACATACATAACACACATTTAAACATATTATATATAACATGTATAGACCTATATCCTTACATATAAGTAACATAAATATTGATCACTATCCATCTTGAATATATAACGAAAGGTGGAAGCTTTAGAGTTCACAAGGTTAATACTGTATAGAACAAAACTGTGACTGAATCTGGATGTTCTGCTTCGGATACCACAGAGCCTCCTCCCAGAAGGTAACAAGGAAAACAGGTTGTGAAGAGGATGTGTAGTGTCCCAGACAATCTTACGGACCCTGCTCAAGCAACACTTATGTTCTATGTCCTGGATGGAAGGGAGGGAAGTGCCAATAATCTTTTCAGCCATCCTCACCACTCTCTGCACCGCCTTCCTGTCTGAAGCAGTGATGCTTCTAAACCAGACTGATGCTGTATGACAGGATGCTCTCAATCATCCCTCTGTAGAAAGTGGTAAGGATAGGGGAAGGAAGATGTGTTTTTCTCATGCGACACAGAAAATGCAGGTGCTGCTGTGCCCGCTTCACCAGTGTATTGCTGTTGAGTAAGCTATTGTATTACATTTGTATGTTATATTTTATTATTTGTACTGTGACTAGTTACGGGGGCATCAAGAATATAGTTTACTTTTCATCAGGGATAGGTTAGGTTAAACAAATCATTCTAATGAAAGCAATGTTATATACACTGCAAAAGAGCTGCGGTGAAATTGTGTGATACTATCAAACTGGAATCAGACTTTGATTTCCCTCTGTGGATGCTGCTTTATTTTGCAGTTTGAGAAAACCAGTCGGAGGATCCGAATAACCATGATTATCACTATTTCAATTTTTTCCCCTTTCCTTTTGAACACAAAACAAAATTCTTACCCTTTCTACTGGCTGGTTTCACAGAACATTGAGCATCACATAAGTTTCTCAAAAGGGTAAGGATCAGAAGAAAAACCAGAATATGCCTCTGTAAAATTTAAAAAAAAAGTAGGAAAGCAATAGAAGTTAAATTTAATGAGTAATTATGATAGACGTTAATAGAGGCACAAGCTATTATTTATTTATTTATTTATTTATTAATTTAATTTATACCCCGCCCTTCTCCTCATGGGACTCAGGGCGGCTAACAGCCTCATAAAAACTACAATACAAATACAATAATTAAAAGCCGAATTAAAAAGAAATATTTAAACAGGCCGATCATTAAAATTGTCCTTAAAAATCCCCTAAAAAACCCAGTAGTTGCATTTGAACATTAGGCATTGCATAATTCTTGCAAGAAAATGCAAATAAATTGAGAACCACTGGCCACAATCCTTCCCTTAGGATTTGGTTCCTCCAGCCATAGCTGCACATGAGCCTCACCTCAGGATCACTGTTCTTTCCTTCTGTGTCTCCTCAGGGGCTATCATAGAAGAACACAGGCACTCTCTCTTTCCTTCCTTAGCGATTCTATCTATGGAACTGAACAGCAAGGGAAGATGGGATGGCTTTCTCAGAGAAAGCTGGTACGTACTGAGTGCATTTCCAGTCCCTGTTTCTCTCCAGCCTTAATTTTGGTCCAGCACCCAGAATTCCCCACCCTGCCATCTTTTCCTCCTTACCAACATTGACTCTATCTGGATCCTCCTGCCTTCCCATCTCTAGCACTCCCCATGGGTTCTCTATCCTTCTACTGGGACAAAGTCCAGCTCCAGGTTTACTCTATCTAGTTGGTGGAGGAAAATCTTCCATCCCATCCTTTGGAACTGTTCGTGAACACCCTACAAAACCTCAAACTTTTAAAGCAATTTTCAGAAAAGGGGGACAATTTCAATTAGTTTAATTTTGAACATGATTGTTTTATGTTATTGCCTTATCTCTACTTATTTTTTGGAGATGTCCCGGGAATCAGACCAGCGGTCAGCCTGAAAAGGGTTAAGCATTATGAAGCTAAAAAAAAATGTAAGCCTGAATATCATAACCAAATCTTTTGAGTTACTTCCAACTAAGTATTCTCCAATCAAACTATTCATGAGATAGGAGCAGAAAGAAAAGAATCCAGGAGACACTCACCATAACGGAATCATCTACCTTTCATAGGTTGCTCTAAGAATCTGCAGGGACTGTTCTGCAAATTTATAGGTGGATGCAAATGTATGCACTATGTATGTAGTACCTTGTGTGCAGAGTTTGACAACTGACAAATTTGCTAATTTATCCTAGTCACTGCTCAGGAGAGGCTTTTGACATAATTTCTGGAACTAAATGCTTGGCCAACTGATCATGAGAACTAATCACTGGTGTTCCTTTACAAAATCTAGATTATTGCAGTAGTCATTCTACTTTGAGCCAAATGGGGGGTCTGTATTCCGGCAATCCATCAAAGCATTATGTACAAAAGGACATACGTGACAATGTGTTTTGTTCCACTGACCTGTTACAAGGTAAAACAGGTCATGTGGAATGAATGCCAAATGACCCCAGGCAGGCCCTTCATTGTTTCATGTGCAATTCATTTTTTGGGGAAATAGTCACAACAATAAAGTGTTTTGTTTCTAGATCACTGATTCCAAAGCTCATCAATTAAAAGCAGACTGGATTCAGTGGTGGTTGTCTGGAAAATCACTTGCCTTTCCTGTTTGGTGAACTCCCCAATTCCTTCTGGTAAACCAGCCTGTGTAAACCAGGGAGGTTTTTGCTCCAACTCCCTACATTCTGATTATTGTTAGCCAAAATCTGTAGATAATTTCTCACCAAATATCAGGGAACCACTTAGACCCATAATACATCACAGATTTTTTTAAAAAACACTAACCTAGCAGATCTTCAAAACAGAATTCAACCTAATCAGAGAACCATTTCTTCTTGATCAGGATCACAATGAGAAATTATTTTGTTTCTCACATCAGTATTGGATATCCAGAGTTTCATTAAGCTAGATATAATTTTGGAAAGCTTATTGCCATAGTGAACATGATGTTCAAAGTAAAAAACAACAACAACCATTAGCGTGGCAGCTACCCTTCTATGCAGTGGGATTCTTCTGCAAGCTGCTATCAGGTGTAATGTTGGAGTCCTTATGCTCGTGTTGGATGAGTTTAATCATCCTGTCCTCAGGGATGTGTTAGATATTGCTCAGGAGTGCATGGCCTCCATCGTAATCATGGGCTTGTCCCAAGCAATCTTGAGCCCAACAAATAAAGACTGTGTCAGACCTGCCATAATTCAAAACATCTAAATGAAAATGATCCTTGACTCCATTTGTTGAGAAAGGAATAGTTTATTAGAGATCAAGTGTTTTGCAGTAGTGCAAAGCCAGAACTAAAAATCACCCACCAAAATCCCTAAATTCTATTTTTCCCTCCCTTAACTCTCTCATTGCTCACCCCAGTGTAACCAATCAGGTTCAGACAAGATGTTTTCCTAATGGTCCGTCCAAGCGTAGTCAGGGAAACACTCCTCTCCTTCCAGCTGGATGACCTTGAGCCAGCATCTCGAGGAGATACAGCATTTACTTTCATTTCCCAAAACATCACCTCGTTCATTCCCCGTCCCCACAGTTTATGGCAGTCTGTCAATGCATAGCAGTGAAGCACAAGCAAGCATAAGGTGGCAGTTGATAGACTGTCACATACTGGATATTACTTTTGTCTGAGAGCAGTTGAACAGCAATGAAGGGCATTCCTCTTAGTTATTTTGCTTTGCCAGATTACTTCCTGGTTCAGATGAGGTTGAGTGCCATACAGAGTCTCCAAGGAAAAAACAGAAGGACCACCTCAAGTGTCTTATGGATCTGAATATTTTCCAGGAGGTATTTAGGGGTTTCTTAGATTTCTTATGGGCAGTTTCAATGAATGCCTGATTAACTGTTGGCAACAGGAAGTGACAAGCATTTGATAAGATTACTTCTGGTCTTTCTCTTTTGGTCGATTGTGGGTGACTACCTGATTAGTGAGGAGTCTAGGACATTACCTGATTAGTGAGGAATCTAGGACAATTGATGGACAAAGACAATTCCTGAATATATGAACAGCCAGCAAAGGAGATGAAGCAGCAATGAACAATCTGTTTTGGTATTATTGTTGCACTGGCAAACTAACGTGGGTTTAGTTTCTTTAATTTAGCTTGCATTTTGAGCATAACCTTATACGAATGGAATGTTAAAGTTTTCCTTTAGTAACAAACTTGCTGTAACTAACTGCAAGATAACAACTTTCTCAGGCTGAATAACAAAAGGCTTTCTTTTTCAATTGTGCACATTAAGAAGTTTAAACTTAGCTGAAATTATATCTTTTCACAACAAATTCTATGGTGCTCATGATGTCTTTTCCCATGCTAACATTTTACTTGTTATGCTTTTAATACAATCCTCTTTTCAATTCTTATGCTTACATATTATTGGATGTCTAATTTTTCATGATGTAATTGGGCAAATGGTTTTTCCTAAACCAATCAACTTTTACTTTGAAGTACCTTTGTTGTGCAAACTATAAAAAGGAATAAAAATCTATGTTCCAAGCTCACTCTCTCTTGTAAAACCAGAATCCTTTTTAATAATAATAATAATAATAGTAAAGTTGGAAGGGACCTTGGAGGTCATCTAGTGTAACCCCCCTGCTCAGGCAGGAAACCCTATACCATCTCGGACAAATGGCTGTCCAGTCTCTTCTTAAAAACTTCCAGTGTTGGAGCATTCACCGCTTCTGGAGGCAGGTTGTTCCACTGGTTAATTGTTCTGTCAGGAAGTTTCTCCTTAATTCTAGGTTGCTTCTCTCCTTGCTTAGTTTCCACCCGTTGCTTCTTGTCCTGCCTTCAGGCGCCTTGGAAAATAGCTTAACTCCCTCTTCTTTGTGGCAGTCCCTGAGATATTGGAACACTGCTATCATGTCCCCCCTCGTCCTTCTCTTCATTAAACTAGACATACCCAATTCCAGCAGCTGTTCCTTATATGCTTTAGCCTCCAGTCCCCCTAATCATCTTTGTTGCTCTTCTCTGTACTCTTTCTAGAGTCTCAACATCTTTTTTACATCGCGGTGACCAAAACTGGATGCGGTATTCCAAGTGTGGCCTTACCAAGGCATTGTAAAGTGGTATTAACACTTCACGTGATTTTGATTTTATCTTGAAAAGCTCCAGATAAATTGTAAATTAACTGATCTAAATATTTAATTGGGGTCCAACATACCAAGGCACGAACCTAGAGGTACATTTGGCCATCAAAAAACCTCTCCCTTTTAAAGATCCTATAGTCCCTATTCTGGGTAGAGTTGGGGCGACTGGATGGAGCTGAGCAGTTTACTGGCTGAATGCCCTTCCTGACGCTTATGTGGAGTTGGCAGGTATTTTTTTCTTCACACACTAGGATAGAAACATCTGCCGCTACCTAGGACTGAACTCTCAAACTTCTGAATGGGAGCTGAGTGTCTTCACCACTAGGCCACCATGCCGCTCATTTGGCCATCAAAACCCACTATAAATTCTCCTAGAAATAAAACTGAAAAAAGCTGAAACGTTTATCTTAAGCATCTCAAAATTGGCATAAATTGGCCTCATTTATCTAAATTGATCATTTTGTTTTAGGCACAGAACTGCAATTAAGTTATTTGCAGCTAAAGCCCAACTGCAAACGCTATTATGTGGAACTTAGCCAAGGATGTATTATAACATAGCTATTCTATTAAACACAACGGTCTGGTTTCATGATCTCTAAATAAGTAGCATAACATTTTAGGAATTACAGAAACCAGTGCTAATATAGAGAAGCTTTAGCTGAATTTGGAAACCAATATGCAATATGGAATTTTTTTAAGTTTGATTTATAAATCAAATCATTGGTGAAGGATGACTCAGAACCTGAAAGAGTCAAAGATAAATAGATGCACAACCTAAATGCAGTGCAATTAGAATGCAACATTGGATTGTCAAAGGAAGAATATTAAATTTATTCCAAATATTATAGAGAAAATCAGTATGTTTTATTGCTGGTATGTATGTATGTATGTATATATGAAAATCAGTATGTTTTATTGCTCCAGTTTTGATTGCTAAAATGGATAATTCTTTCTAAAAATTGCTGGAAGTGTAATAAGCTGGTGGGATCACTTTTTCACACAGTATTAAGTGGCAATATTGTAAATCGGTTTTGGAAAATGATTCATATTTGAATGCAACAAATTTTAAAAGCTGAATTTATATATTTTTAATACCACCGGAGGTTGAAAGGGAAATTCCAAACAGCATCACACCAGACGCACCTAAAACAAGATATAAAAAGATGTAAGTAGAGATCATGATATAAATCCAGTTTGTCTGAATACTAGAGCACCAGCTGCATCTGCCCGTATTATATCATAGACTGCATCCTGCCCTTCAGCTGGCCTTGTCTGGCCTGCAGGAGGTCAATTGGAAGTTAGAAAATAAAATGTAAATAAGCGCATGCAGAGGGCGGGACAAGAAGTTCTCCTCAGTCGCCATGTGTGCCTTCAGCTGGTTATAGAAAGCTGCTTATAAACTTAAAAGAAGATATAAAAAAAGATGTTGAGACTCTAAAAAGAGTGCAGAGAAGAGCAACAAAGATGAGGCTACGTACAAAGAAAGGTTGGAGGAACCATCTAGTTTAATGAAAAGAAGAACTGGGGTGACATGATAGCCGTGTTTCAATATCTAAGGGGTTGTCACAAAGAAGAGGGATTCAACCTATTCTCCAAAGCACCTGAAGGCAGAAAAAGCAGCCATGGGTGGAAACAAATCGAGAGATTCAACCTAGAACTAAGGAGAAATTTCCTATACAGTGAAAACAATTAAGCAGTGGAACAGCTTGCCCTCAGAAGATGTGGGTGCTCCATTATTGAAAACCTTTAAGAAGAGACTGGACAGCCATTTGTCTGAAATGGAATAGGATCTTCTGCTCGAGCAGGGGGTTGGACTAGAAGACCTCCAAGGTCCCTTCCAACTCTGTTATTCTGTTAATTCTACACAGTGCTTTTTTGTAATAAAAAAAAAAGGTGCCAGAACTTACACATGTTATACAACCCGCCTTGCGTACCCTACAAGGTTCCATCCAAAAAAGGTGCAGGAACTCCGTTCTGTGACAAAAAAAGCCCTAATTCTACATATCTACCCACTATTTAAAGTTATCTGTGTGGGAAGTTAACCCAGAGAAGGAAATATTAAAAAGGCAGAAAAAATATTGTTCACCAAAAGGATTTTTAAAAGCATTTTTTGAAAAGCAGAAACCAAACCTGGCCTCATCTCTTTGCCCAAAGCAGTAGCTAGTCTTATACATATGCAGATGTGGAACCATCAGGAAGTTTGGAGCCAGGGATCTCAAGACAAAGAAGCTCTTAAGAG
>NW_015387894.1:0-21212 GCF_001527695.2 Protobothrops mucrosquamatus | reverse complement strand
ATGGTATAGGGTTTCCTGCCTGAGCAGGGGGTTGGACTAGATGACCTTCAAGGTCCCTTCCAACTTTACTACTACTACTACTACTACTACTACTACTACTACTACTATTATTATTATTATTATTATTATTATTATTATTATTATTATTATTATTATTATTATTATTATTATTATTATTATTATTATTATTATTATTATTATTATTACCCGCCGCCGGCCAACCTCCAACTGGGGCTTGGTGGCCTTCCGGGTTCTTCGCTTCGTCCGTTGCCCTTCCGCCAGTCCTGAAGTTTTCACGCACAGCTCCGGCGGACTGGCGGAAGCCTCTAGAACGCCGCCTCCGATTCCAGCCGAAAGCTCTTACGGGGAGGGGGGAGGGAAACCGCTTTAGGGAGCTTCCGAGAGCGCAGATCACGTGAGTGGCGTCAGCTGACGGACGCCATTGCCGCGGCTTTTGAGAGGGCGCTTGGTCAGTGCCGAGATGTCTTCTGCCGCCTCGTCCTCCTCCGCCTCCGATGACACGGAGGCTTCCTCCGGAGCCGGAGCCGGAGCGACCAAGGCGGCGGCGGCAGCGGCGGCGCTGCTGCTTTGGGAGCGCGCCTGGTCCCTCGAAGAGATTCGCTCCAGGAGCCAGTCGTGGTCCCTGGCGGCCGACGCGGGGGTGAGGACAGGCGGCGGCGGGTGGGGGGAGCCCCGTGAACCTATGCAGAGGTCTGCTTTCAGGGCCGTGGAAGGAGCCGGTTCTTCCCTTCGGGAGCCATCAGTTGGGCTGCCAGTCGCTCCCTATGATGGTTGTCAATGGCAACTTAACCATGAAACGCAACTCCTCCTCCTCCCACCAGTTTGTAAGACGCGGCTTGACAGATACATTTAGCTCTTTAGCCCAGTGTTTCTCAACCTTGACAATTTTAAGGCATGTGGACTTCAACTCCCAGAATTCCACAGCCAGCAATGCTGGCTGTGGAATTCTGGGAGTTGAAGTCCACATGCCTTAAAATTGTCAAGGTTGAGAAACAGCGCGTTTAGCCCAGGGGTAGGCAACCTTGGCTCTTTTATGACTCGTGGACTTCAACTCCCAGAATTCCTGAGCCAGCATGGCTCAGCATGGAAACCTCTCCCTGTCCCCTCAACATGGCTGGCTCAGGAATTCTGGGAGTTGAAGTCCACGAGTCATAAAAGAGCCAAGGTTGCCTACCCCTGGTTTAGCCTGTGCTCAGTCTTAATCAGTGGAGGGGTTTTTTTCCCATACGGAGGCGAAGGACAACATCAGATGTGTGTTTGAATTAATAATAATAATAATAATAATAATAATAATAATAATAATAATAATAATAATAATAATAATAATAATAATAATAATAATTAAGAATAAGAATAATAATCAGAATAGAACTGGAAGGGACCTTGGAGGTCTTCTAGTCCAGCCCCCTGCTCAAGCAGGAGACCCTATATCATTTCAGACAGGTGGCTGTCCTGTCTTTTAATTATTAACCATTTGTGGAATTCTGCAGTTGAAAAGGGTCACATAGAATTGATTTTTTTTTAAAAAAAATACTCTGTTTCTCTTCAAGTATTGTGTCAACCGAAAATGAATAGGGAAAATGGCTACAGAGTATTGTGCTTAATTGTGAAAGTATAATCATACCTCCAAAAAGAAGAGTTTTGGTGATAAAGAGTTGTCTTTCACTTATGCAAAGGAAAAAAAACAACCTGAAATGGTTTGTTGGAAATTTGTGATCGTAGATATAATTATGAAAACGTACATCTATTATTCATAATACACAGTTGGTAACTAGAACTGTATAATTTTACAGTAATATTCTGCAGTACCTCTTTTCCGTTTGAAAACACCCATAGCCTTTCCCACCTTTGGTAATAAATTAATCAAAGAAACACAATATGTATTTTTCTGAAAAAGTATTTTGTTTGCACTTAACATCTGTTGCAAGTTTTATACTAACTCACCAGGGTTTTCTCTTAAAACAGCAGGAATTTTACAGAGAGTCCCCGTTATTAGTCATTGATTCATCTCTTCATTTTATGTTATAACTTTCTGGAAATGCTTCCAAAGGTTTCTTAAAAAAAATAGGTTTGATGCTCCATATCTTTTCAAACTTAACATGGCAGTGCTTTTACAACCCCGCCCGCCCTCCATCTCTCTCTCTCTCCCTCCCTCCCTCCCTCCATCCATCCACAGTGTGATTTAAATTCTATACAAACATATTTTTGGCAGCTTTTGCAGTTTCTGCAAGAATTCTCCCAGCAAACAATCTCCAGGACCCATGAAATAAAGAAGCAGATGGACAGACTGATTCACGAAACTAAAAGTATAGATTGCCGCCTACATAATGTCTTCAATGGTTTCCTCATGCTTTCAAATATGCAGTTCATTGAAAACGTATGTTGCTTTTATATATATATATTATGTTATAAATAGAGAAAGATTAATGTCAGATTTCAGCTCTGATAAAAGGTGATCTGAAAGAAGTTGCAGTTTAACATGTTATTTGTTTATTTAAAATAGTTATTTATCATACAATGCATCTTTCAGTATTGCAAAACTTTTTATACAATTTAAAATACCTGCATATCAAAATAATAGAAAACTTGACGTTTTAAACAAACGAGTTTATGATTAGTGGAGCATTATTATTGTGAGAAGTCAAATACCAGAGTGGATGTTTTCAGTCAGCACATTGGAACTCTATCCATCTGCCTTTTAAGGTCATTCCCACAGACCATTACTCTAGGGCATGACTGCCCATCTGAATGGCCCCTTGTTCTAAGAAAGGGTGTAACTATCACGCTAGATGAACTTATGGAAAGGACTTCCTGACCAATTCTAACACCTGCACACTGACCATGAAAGTAGTGCAACCCGTCCCATACATACGTATGCATTCCAATCAAATGAGCATGTTCTAGTAATTGGGTGTGAACTTAAGCACAGTGGTGCAAAAACACACACCATCAATATTACCTCTAGCACTCCACTTGTTTTTCTGTTGAAAATGATACCTTAACCCATGTTAAATTCAATTTCCTGACAGAAATCTTTATTTTTAAAAAAATACAAACTTATCTTCTCGACTTCCAAGTAGTAACATGTTGAATGACAAAAGTATTTATTTATTAGGTTTATTTCCCACCTTTATTTTGCACAACTCAAGACAGTATCCATAATGCTCCTCCTATTTTCCCCATCACAACAACCTGTGGAAGAAGTTGGGCTGAGAGACAGGGTGATTGGTCCAAAATAATCTGTCAGCTTCCCTACCTGAGAGAAGACTAGAACTCAGTCACTCGGTTTCTAGTCTAGCACCTTAACTACTAACTAAACTGGCTCTGTTTAAAAAAAATAAATAGCTGATTTTCTTTCTGTGCTGAATGGTCTCCTGCTGGCCAGAGTATCACCTCCGTGCTTCATGTATTTATCCACAAATGCAAAGAGCCTCAGAGTCAGGGCACCTTGTTTGACCCTACTGGTTAGGGATTACAGCCCAGCAAAATTGTTGACTATGCATAAATACATGGCCATGGCAGCGAGATTGAGGGATTTTGAGGAGTCACAGTAGAAATGACAGATGAATCCCACTCAAACTCAGATGTACATAAACTAACAAGGAGTTTGTCAACATGAACTTCACTTAGTTGGTTGCTCAGGATCTCATAGTAAGAGCCAGGAATATTACATACATCTCATCCAATGCGTGTCATAAGCTAGGGATTGATAAAAGTTTGACTTGCTCCACTATCCATTACTGGTTTCGAGTATGATCAAGGTGATTTGGTGTTTTAGGAAAAGTGTTTACCTCATATCATTAGTTGTATCTGGTTGGTGAACAGGCTATAACCAGTAATTTGGAGAGTGAAATAAAGGAGTAATCTTTGGTCACCTTCCAGTGGCAGGTTGGATCTCCCAAAAGTCTGGCCAGACCTGGGCTAGATTTCCTCAAAATTGAAGGATGTCACTTTCCTCCTATTTCTCTGGCAAATGAATAATATGTGTAATAGATATTAAATATTAATTAACATTATTTATTTATAAACACTTGAAGATGAAGTTATGAATTTGTATCCAAATATTTGTTTAAATTATTTTGTTTATATTTATAGAGAGTTTATGATGATGAAATGGATGAACTCATATCCAAAACTGAAGGAGGAGACAAATTAGAACAGGCAAGTTTAATATATAGAAAAAATGTCCCGTTGGGTAAAATCCAATCTGTATACAATGCTGTAAGGGAACGATGGAAAGGATACAAACAAGCAGAAGCACGCACTTCAATCAGAATGTTGCCATTCGTCATTATGAATGTAACCAATATTTATATATAATATAAATATAAATAGTATAAATATAAATTATATTTTATAAAATAAATATAAAAATATAATATAAAAACCAGTTGGCCTAGGTCTAAATTGGGGAGTTCCACGCTGGAGGTGGCTGCTGGGTTGATGGCAAATGCCCCCCCCCCCCGGTTCTTTAGACCTGTCCATCTTTCTTTTTTGATAATCATATAGTTATATTTCTTGTGTTCTCTTTCATTGTTTATTTTATTGTTCTGTATCTTACTTCTCTTCACACTCTTTTCATTTCTTCCTTTTTATTGTTGCAAGCTGCCTAGAGTAGCCCCATAGTGAGATGGGCGGCAAATAAATTTAACAAATAATATCAAATGTCCACATCTGCCTATCTCATGTCCTTGGGAAGGAGTTGATAGGTGGACAAAATTGGCAAATCCAATCTGGCTGACTGCGACGCACCATTATTTGCCAGACAGGTTCAGTCATATAGACATCCCCAAGGGAGTGGAGTATGCGCTGAGTCATGCACAAAGTGAGATTACCAGAAATCTTCTCTTCTGGAGATTGAAAAATGGTTGTTTTAATCTATGGGCAAAACTCCAAAAAAGTCACTGGACCAAGGCTGGAAAAAAGTGACTTCACTCCCCACAACCTCTGCTTTGTTTGAAGAGTTTCTGTTTTTACAAAAATAGGTAATGCATTTAATTGCACTAGGATCCACATTAGTTTCTGTGTTGTGCTGAAGTCTACATTTTCTCTCCACAAGTTAAGGAATTGTTTATAACTCCAACATTTTACACATTGTGATGTGCTCAAAGATGCACCCTTTTACCCTTTGGAATATTCTTGCTCTTTAATATTTTGTACTTTTACCTTGTGATTTATAATATTCTGGGCAGAGCGTATACACTGCAATTTTGTGGTCTACTCAGATCATTGAGTAGAATTTTTTCAGGATTTTTTTTTGTTTATTTAAGTTACCAATAATTTGAACAATTTTTGCAGGTTGTTTTCTCCTACATTGAATGTTTGTGTTTTTAATTTAAAATTAAAAAGAGATTTTATATTTTCTTTTAATATTTTTTGTTTATTAGATTGGTTTGTCTACCAAGGAAAGGAAAAAGGAGTGAATTCTCTAATTGTGTTTCTTTATGCTATATAGCCAGAACATGGCATTTTCTTGTTTTGTATTTTGACTGTTTAATAATCAGAAAAATAGGATGGGTTGTGTGAGTCCTATCTCTTCCTATTCCTTTACTGGGAATAGGAAGTAGAAGACTGGTGAGGTGCTCCCTGGAAAGTATGTGATGGTACAAGAGTTACTAAACTGCTGTCTTAAAATAGGAGGCCTTATCAAGATATGAAAATCCAGAGAGCTTCTAGGAGGGGGAAGAGCCTATAGGCTCAATCTTTTCACATCTTTGTAGAGGTAGCATTAATTAAATACTAGTTAACTGGATAATTCTTTTTAACAGAAAGGCTACAAAACTTACTTTTATTTCCAGCTTCTGAATTTAACGGGGTAGCTAGTTAAGTGTTAGGGGACTAAACTATTTGCCTTTGGGGAATAGTAAACTTTAGGTGGTGGATCGAAGACTGGGACACTGCAACTGTCATAAATACATGCCGGTTGCCAGCGATTGAATTTTGATCATGTGACCATGGGGATGCTGCAGTGGTCATGTGAATAACAGTCATAACAGTCACTTATTTTGGTGCCCTTGTAACTTTGAATAGTCACTAAATGAATGGTTATAAATCGAGGACTATATTCTACCCTCATTTCCTTATCTTTTCTAACAAGTTAGTTAGGAATTTGATTCTGTGTCTTAATTTGTAACATTTATGTTAAGATTTATTGAGTTTTGTGAAGTTAATCACCTCACCTCCATATTTTGTAAATAAGTTTTACTGCAAGTAATTTCACAGTGATGACCAAAAACTATAACTTCCTCCACTGTATGTGAAAAATATGGGATCTGAATATTTTGATTTTGTAGGAGAAAACCCGTGAACAGAAAGAAGCTGATTTGATTCCCAAGATTCAGGAAGCCATCAATTTTGGGCTGCAGGTATTAGACAGTGCCTTTGAACAACTGGACATCAAAGCAGGGAACTCAGACTCTGAAGAAGAAACCAATGAAAGGCTGGAACTAATACTGGAGCCTAAGGTAATGGAACTTGGTATTTCTGGTCACTTCAGTTTCACTGGCTTGACTTACTCAGTAGTAAAAGCTATTTAATGACCTCGGGCTAATCATGATCTCTTGATACATTGAAGCAAAATGAGGAGACTCCTGCTTAAACTGGCTTGTATCAGTTGGTCAGTAATGTTTATATACTCTTGGATCTTATTTAAAAAAAAGAATGGGATTGCACTCCATCTTCATTCTGCGACAATTTAATTTCATTTATGTATTCACATTTTTGAACCATCCATCGCCCTCAGAGAGGGATTCTAAATCTGTCATATATTTAAATCAAGTTACCTTATTCAATCAGTGCAGATCAATTTGTTAATGTATTACTCAGGCAGGCACAATCATTAATAAAACTGTATGCTCATATGGTACTTTGCTGTATGTCCTTGGCCCGCTTTCCTTTGTTTGTTTTCCAATAATTGTATTGGTAGACTACTCCCTCCCATTTTTATAAATTAATGAAAACTACCTCTCAGGGTTGTTCGGAAAATCATGTTTTCTTTGCTTGTAAGAGCTAAATTATAGGTAGTCCTCAACTTATTACCATTTACTTAACAATGGCCTCCCAAAAACTGTTGTGACCTAAATTCAAACTATTGTCCTGCCTCCACAGTCACATGATCACAATTTGGGATATTTTTTGGCAGTGTTAAACTCCTCCCTTGTAGCAGACATAGCATCCCTTTTTGTTTGTAGTCTGTACAGTTCCCCAAAAGAACAACCTATAGGCTCCCTTCCGTCCGATTCCTAACACTATTAAATGAACTATTTATAAAAGTAGATGGGGGGGGGTTATGTTTCAAACTATTTTTCTCCAATTTTATTGTCCTGTGATTAGCCATCAAAGAGTACAGTTGTGCAGATTGTTATAGTTTGAAGTTTAATCTTTAAAAAGTGTTTTAAATTTAATTTGTTTTACAGGATCTTTATGTTGATCGACCTTTGCCATACTTAATTGGCTCCCAGCTGTTTATGGAACAAGATGATGTTGGGCTTGGTGATCCTTCCACTGAAGGTAGGTGAAAGAATTAGTAATAATTAGTAATAAGTCCAGCATGCCTGGCTAAGGAATTCTGGGAGTTGAAGTCCGCAAGTCATAAAAGGGCCAAGTTGGAAGACCCCTGATATAGAATGTTGGGGGGTTATAATTTCCAGAAATAAAAGTAAACATATCTGATAATAAAGGCAAGACACAAGTAAATAAAAATAAATAAATAAATTCCTCAAATAGAGAAAGGCATTTGGGCTATAGGTAGTCTCTGACTTGCAACCATTCATTTAGTAACTGTTCGAAGTTACAGTGACGTTGAAAAAAAGTGAGTTACGACTGTTTTTCACACTTCATGACCGTTGCAACATCCCCATAGTCACATGATCAAAAATTGGACGCTTTGCAACTGGCATGTATTTATGACAGTTGCAGTGTCCTGGGGTTTTGCAGTCACCTTTTGTGACCTTCTGACCAGCAAGTCGATGGAGAAGCCAGATTCACTTAAGAACCGTATTACTAGCATAACAACTGACAATGATTCACTTAACAATTATGGCAAGAGAGACTGTAAAATGGGGCAAAACTCAACTGTCTCGCTGAGCAACAGAAATGTTGGTTTCAGTTGTGGCTATAAAGTTGAGGACTATCTGTATCACCAGTTAAAGAAACAACACACAAATCTTGTCTTTTCTCTTCATCTTTGGAACAAAAGGTTCAGTGGATGGTGACCATGGAAGCCTAATAGACAGTGAAGGAAAAGAAGAAGAGGTGAGTAGATTTATGATCTCTGTAATGAATTTTAGAACAGCTTCTAAATATAAGCTTCTAGGGTTCTGGGAAGTTTAGATATTTATCAGTTTACTCTATTGGTGAGAATATTTTTAATTAAATTAAATATAAAATAAGCACTTATCCCTAGCATATATGAAAACAATTCAGATAGTGTTTCAGAAGAATTGCCATCTAAAGAGCTGTTGCATAGAAGTCCAAGACAGTGTTGACAGCATGCCGTCAAGCTGAGTGCCACTTTTCTTAAATGTGTGTGTGTGTGTGTGTTTTTAACTTTTCAGGAACTGGAAGAATTTGGGACTATAAGTGATGAAGATCAGAAACAGGTAAGAAATGCATTTTGTCAGGTTTCGGTTCTCTCCAAATTACTATTAGGTTGACAAAATATGTAGCATGAGAAAATATATTGATAAGATGCTGGTGACAAAAATAATGTTTCCTCCCTTATTTAAGTGTAAGAATCTATCTTAAGTGGTCCTGTACCCCGTACTGGATAGAGGAGATAAGTGTAAGGTGCATTTCTTTTTCCCCACCTCAATCTGTCTCCAGACTGTTTTATTTCTAGGCAGCCAGATTGAAAATTATGGTCTGCTGAGGTCATTTCAACAGTTGTTTTTAATCAGTTACTGTTGTCTCTCCATTCTTTCTCTGAAGCCATATTCAAAATGTCTAAGTCTGCTTTGCTGTGTAATGTGCTTCTTAAATTTGGCTGAATGCCCAATGGACATTTAGTTGAACCAGGACTAAAAAGCTGAGAATTTCTGGATTGTATATAGATAAAAGTTGTGCTGTGGTGACAAGAGTTTTTTTTATTTGTAACTTTATAAGGAGGTGAAAAGTTATTACAGGTTGTCTTCAAGGTATGACAGGTCACGTCAAAGTTACGACAGACGCCCCCAAATTACAACCCTGTTTCAAAGTTACAGTGGCTGCAGCACACACTCCTCCCCTCCCATTCTGCCCTGGCGAGGCCTACTCCCTATGCCTCCTGGAAATAGCAGCCATTTTCAGCCCTCTGACAATTGCTTGCAGAAATGGCAGCTACTTTCAGAACTTTCTGCCCTGATCAGCTGGCCATTGGGGAATTACAAACCCTCTCCTGGCTCTTGTTAGGCTTTGAGGAGGCGGAAGCTTCAGGACAAGCTACTCAAAACTTTGCCCTTGCTTTAACCTCCTCCTCTCCCCAGAAAGTCACATTTCTTCAGTTAACAAAAAAAGCTGGAAGGGATAGACTTGTTGATCTTTCTCACCCACCAGCCCCCATTTGGTGCTAAAACTAAACTCTCCGCCTCTGCCCTCCAATCTCTTTTAAAAGCCTCATTTGCTAAGTTACTGCATACCTAGAAAGAGGGTGACAAAATCTGTAAGTGACTTGCTTTGACTCCAGACTGGAGAGTGAGAGAAAAGGAAGCAAGCAAGCAAAGCAAATCTTTCTGTAGCTTTTTGCCTCGAGGATCTGAAGAAAAAGCTCAAAAGTATAAGTAGCCAAGGCACAAACGTGCAGCAAACGACCATGGCAGAAGCTGGGTCTTAAAAGGAGTCATATAGGCAGAAAAGAGCTTTCCAAAGGTTTCCAAGCTCTTTGCTGCCTACCCAAATCCCTTTAGGATCCAGCTTTGCTGTACATTTTTGCTTTAGCTTGGGGCTTTTCCTTCCGGTACTGAACACTACAGAAAGATTTTCTTTGCTTGCTTAATTTCCTTCGTACCATAAGTACCTATGAGGTCCAATAGCCACACCAGCTCCTTCTGTAATTGATGGTCTGCCATTTGGAAATTATATCCTTTCTGTTATGATAGGCAGTTTGTTTGATAATCTAATTTGAAGTTTGGAAATGCATGTCCTCCTCTTTTAGCATCATTTTTCAAGATGGAATGCTTGTTATCTCAATACTTTTTGCCGTTATTTTTTTGCCTCTATGCAACCTTCCAGCAGTTTATCCATTTTTTATCTGTTCTTTGCAACTACCTGATTTTGATATTATCATTTGCATTTTGACTAGAGATAGAAAATAGAATCAATGTAGCTTAGTGATGAAATAAGAATTTTATTCTAAGCATGATTGCCGATGGTGTTTTGAAGAGACTTTCAGGATAATAAGCAGAAGCATTCAATAAGAAGGCAAAGCAATATGTTCTGGATATTCTTTCGCAAACAAAGGAAGACATTAAGTCAAAAGCTGGCTAGATCTGTTTCACTGTAGGAAATTTTTTTCTCAATTGCAGGGAAACATACATTATTTATTTTTTTTCCAGAGAACAGTACTAATGAGTGATGAAGATGAAGATCTCTTTGGTGACTATGAAAAAGAGGAAGAGGGTGACCTAGAAGAAAATACAACATTGGTAAGAAATTGCTGCTCAACAGCATCACCAGTTTTATGAGAAAGTATTAATAAACCATATCAGTAAAATACTTAAAGCATGGATTATAGCACTGAAAAATACAAAAACATTCCTGTGATGAGTGAAATGGTTGTTTATAAAATACTTGCTCCAGTAGTATTATATTGTACCAACTTTGGTAATACCCCAGATATTTTAGGATTTCCTCCTTTTGCCAATTCTACACCTACTGTTCTTTCTTTCTCCTATGACCATTATGTTGTATAATCTTCTTAGCAAAGCAAAATACAAAAAATACATTACTTATTTGAGGGTCAGCATGAGTACAGGGATACGCAAAGAGCTAGTTCATTACATTTTTCCGTATTTGTGCTGTTGGTATCAAAACTGTCCTGGGCAGAGCAGAAAAACAAAACATAATACACAAATCAATTAAAAGAACAAAGTCTGGTCCTCTGTGAAAATGCCTTACCAATATGATTCATATGCTTATGCTAGGGTCCATTAACATTTCCAGTGCTTGGGAAAAGTCAAGTCTTCATGGCCTTCCAGAAGGCCAGCAAGATTAGGGCTACCTGAATTTCAGAGGAGGCTATCCATAATGCAGGTACAATGACAAAGAAGGTGCTCTACTTAGGATACCAGGTAGCATGACTTCACTGAACCTGAAGAATTGCTGGATCTCTTCAGACAAACAGAAACTACTGGGTATTGCAAGCAATTAGGGCCGATGCCATATAGCGTTTTAAAGATGACAACCAGAAATTGAATTGTACCCAGAAGTTTACTAGAAGCCAGTAAGTTCACAAAGCAATGTTACATGTACTGAGTACGCTCAATACTGCATGTATCTACCATATTCTAGACCAACTGAACTTCCACATTTTCAAAGGTAGAACCACAGAATGCAAGCAGGAGATGACCGCAAGTAGTGTCTCTCTTTAGGAAGGGAACTAGAGGGTCAGTTATACTGGACTTAATTCTTATTAACAAAGTTGAAATGATAGAGGAGGTTGAAATTGCAGGAACTTTGGGGGAAGTGATCATATCATATTGGAATTCAATATAATGCAGAAACAAGCAATAAAACAAAATCAAACTAGTGTCTTAGAGTTTAAAACAGCTGATTTCAACAAACTTAGAGAGAGCTTGGGAAGGATTCCATGGATGAAAATCTTAAAGGAGAAAACAACTGAAGAAGCTTGGGAAGCTCTGAAAAATGTGATTATAAAAGCCCATTCCACCACAGTGCCACTGGAAAAGAAAAACAAGAAATCCAAGAAGAAACCAGCATGCATAAAGAACTCTCATAAATTGAAAAACAAAAAGGATAAGTATAAAAAATGGAAAGACAGACACATATAGTAACTAAAGCAGAATACCTGCATATAGCCCGAATCTGCAAATATGAAGTTAGGAAAGGTTCAGAGTCAATAAAGACTTGAAACAAATGTCAAAAATAATTTAAAAAATATCTTCCAGCATGCAAAAAACAAGAAAAAAGTCAAGGAAACAATCGGTCCACTAAGGAGAGAAGATGACAAGGAAGTGACAGGCAGTAGGAGAAAGTAGAGCTGCTTAATTCATTCTTTGCATCTGTCTTCACTCAAAAGGAAAAAATAGCCCAGCCTACCAAAAACAACCATAAAAACAGACTAGGATTACAAATTAAAACAGGCAAGAGAATGTTAAAAGAACATCTGTCTACCCTAGACAAGTTCAAATCACCAGGACCAGAAGGATTATATCCCAGAGGTTTGAAGGATGTGGTTCTCATCTTCAAAAAAGGGGAAATGGATGGAGGAAACTACAGACCAATCAGCCTAACATCAGTACTTGAGAAGATCCTGGAAAAAATAATCAAGCAACAGATCTGCGAACACCTAGAAGCAAGCAAAGTTATAACCAAAAGCCAACTGTCAAAAACAAAGATCATGCCAAACAAATGTTATTCTTTGACAAAGTGACTAAATTAGTGGACCGGAGAAATGCTGTGGACATAGTATATTTGGAGTTCAGTAAGGCGTTTGACAAAGTAGACCACAGCCTTCTTCTTAGTAAGGTAGAAAAATGTGGGATAGACAGCATCACCACCAGATGGATTTGTAACTGGCTGACAAACCACACTCAACATATAGTCCTTAATGAAACTACATCTACATGAAGTAAGCAGTGATGTACCCCAAGGTTCTGTCCTAGGCCCAGTGTTTTTCAATATCTTCATAAATGATTTAGATGAGGGAATAGAGGGGAAACTCATCAAATTTGTAGACGACAGTCTGGCAGGAATAGCCAGCACCCCTGAAGATAGGCTGAAGATCCAGAAAGATCTCGAAAGACTGGGCCCTATCTAACAAAATGAAATTCAGTTTTGAAAAATGTAAGGTTTTAGATTTAGGCAAAAAAACCCAAATGTACAGGTATAGAATAGGTGGAACCTGGCTAAACAGCAGTGATTGCAAGAGGGATCTAGGAGTCCTAGTAGACAACCACTTAAATATGAGCCAGCAGTGTGCTTCAGCCACCAAAAAAAGCCAATGCAATCCTAGGCTGTATTAACAGAGGGATAGTCTCAAGATCACGTGAAGTGTTAGTACCGCTTTATAAAACTTTGGTAAGACCATACTTGGAATACTGCATCCTGGACTTCCATGTGCTCCTATTAGTTTGAAAGTTGTGTTTTCCCCTCTAACATTTCCTAGCCTATAATATGTCTGCCTTTATGAAGAAACTTTTTTAAAAAATAACAGCGTGTCTCATCTCCCTCCAACCCATTTCTACTTCCCTGTTTGGAACTCAAAAGAAAAGACCCACATCGTTTACTGATGAGCTTGCAGCCCGAATCAAAAGGGAAGAGCTAAGTAAAGAACAGAAAGAACAATTATGTAAGCAATTCCACGTATCTTTTTTTTTCTTTTGCTTCATAAAGTATGACAGAAAATGTTATTCTAATAATATTTTTAAAACAATCTTTTATTTCCAGTAAATTGTTATACTACAATCTAGCTTTTTTTATGTATTTTCATTAATGCTCAAAGGAAGGTATTCACTGGTATCAAGGAGAATTATTTAAATGTATCTTACACTTTATAATATATACTAGATCAAGAAATTACTTATTTGAATAAACTGTTTCTTATTATGAAAACTATTCTTTGTTCAAAGTTAAATGTAATTTTTTTGTTAAAAGTATATCCAATACATCCAAGCTCAAAAGAACTATTTTTTTTTCCTGACAGAGATTCAGCAAAGGTTATTTTATTACTTAATTGTAGATTAGTTGGACTCTGGAGGAAAAAAGAAAATGATAATCTGGCAAGACCTCTTCCAACCTGTTCTCCAGATATTTGGGACTGACCACTTAGCTGTGGTCAATAAAATTGGATTGATTTGATAATAACAAGATAAAACAAGTCAGAATGGTCAGGATATTTAGTAAAGAATGGCGATTCCTGACAAATATCTGCAAAATGGTAACAATACAAAATAGCATGTTCCATCATTTCAGTTGCTCCTCTACCACATGGACTCAATCTCTTTTCAGAAAGGATCTTTCAGTATATCTTTTCAGTAACAGCTTTTGGGAGGACATTAAATCTAGCCAGGGATAAATCCATTCCAAATTTTGGAATCATTGTGTGGCTAAGGTATTCTAGCTAATTCAAGAAGGTGTGCCGAGTAGACCATGAAAATGTTTCTAGGTAGAATTGATAAGTCTGCTTTCCAGCTGTAAGCCAGCGGCCCATTTTAAGGTCAGGCAGTGTGTGTGAGATCATAGCCCATTAGGGTAATGGCTGGCCATGAAAAGCCATAAAAATTGCAGTTTGGCATGTATTGCCTGGCACTAGGAAGACTGAAAGCTATCAATCATAATTAAAGGGGCAAAGCCAGTGGGGAAAAAAGAGAGCTTAAATCTATAGGAAAAAATGAAAAGTCAGGCAGATGACAACTTTTCTGTTCATTGCATTTTTAAATGCTTCATATGTAATGCAGTTGTGAAGAAGAAAAATGATCATAAATATTTTCTTCCTGAACAGATACGAAAAATAAGACTACAGTCCCTATTAAGGAAGATGTTAATGTTCACTCAGATGGTAAGTTGGGGAGTGGGGGGGTGGATTGTCTTTAGGAGCTGCATTTCCTATGAGAAGAGAAGACATGAGAGCAACCTTATTTAGGAGGATGAAGGATGATTTAGATATGTTCACCACCTTGAGTTATAAAAATTATAAATGTAGGATAAAAGTAAATCCTGAGTCAGCCATTTTCTAAGGTTCTGAATGTGCTTACTGTTAAATGGCATTGTGCCTTGGAAATATTGTGCATTCATTTTATTATTTACGGTATATTCAGAAAAAGTCAGATCATATGAAAAAGTTGTGTGAAGTTGCATGCCTTTTGTGATCATATATTTTAATTATTTTGTTGACTCTGATAGAAATCTCTTTTCAGTGCATTTTTAAGTGCTGCAGAAACTACTAGAAGCTGAAAAATAACAAAATATCTTGACATTCTTGCTTTCTCAATTAATTGGATAGAAAGAAATTTGAATTTTGAATCCCCCAAAATTATCCAGGAGATTGTAAACACAGCTTCTGTGGCTCCTGTGCTCTAATCTTCTGTGGAATGGGTAGTAGGTGCAGTCTATGGGAAACTTCAGTGGGGAAAGTTTGCTCCTAATCATACTATCTTACTATCTATCTGAGAACTTCGTAACTGTCTTTTTTTTAGCTCCTTTGATGAAAACATTATCTTATTCTAGATGAGGATATCTTTAAACCTCCCAAGCTGACAGATGAAGATTTCTCACCGTTTGGTTCTAAAGCTGGACTCTTCAGTGGTGGGACAGGACTCTTCGATGATGAGGTTAATATGTGGTTTGTATATTCCTTTAGGGAACTAGCTAGGGATATATGCATACAAGGCAGAAAGCTACTTTGAACCTAGGTGCATGTATCTCCATGAAGAGGCAATCCATGCCCCCCAAAAGATTATAGGATAAATTACTGTGGTAGGATGAAAACACAATCACTGCAGCCTAATTTGTCTTCTTTGATGCCTACTTGATTCAGGCACATATTTTCCCAGAATCGTATAGCTAACATGTAAGCCTGGAAAGGGACATGGCTTCTTTCAAGAGGGGTTGAGAGGACCACATTTATACCCTCTAAGGCCCATTTTTCCTACTTCATATCTAAATAGTTGTACGTCCCGAGAACTAGGCAAAAAGGCTTGATGGCACCTCTGCCATCTGTACTTCATTTGATTGTATTATAGTCTTTTTTTAAAGATTTGGTTTCCATAGGTTGGATCTTCTATCCCTCAGAACATTACAATCCTGTTCTGAACAAAGTTAAGCAGGAAAGAAATAACATGTTTCTCACTGGGTTATAACCTTGGTCATAAATCAGGTATAATTGAAGGAGTATGAATTAGGTAGAGGATGGTATGCAGAAAGAATGTTTTGTCTAGACAGTTTTACCAAATCTGATTGTTCAGCTAAAGAGAGCAGGCCTGTTATTCCTGAAGTCCCAGGGCTTAGGGCTAATGAGGTCCACAAGATCTAGGCAAGTCAGTTTGGTGTAGTGCCAAATGTGCTGGCCTAAAAGGCAGGAGACCATGAATTATGAGCTTCCTTTAGGCATAAAAGCTAAGTAGATGACCAATCCCTCTCTCTCAGCCCAACCCACCTTACAAGGCTGTTATTGTGGGAAAAATAAGAGGCAGGAGTATTAGAAATGTTTTCCATCTTGAGTTGACCAAATAAGTTTTTTTTTAAAAAAAGGCAGGAGAAAAATATCATCTAATCTGTGTACTGTAAGCAAAATCTATTTGCAGAGCAAGGCAGCAAGAAGAATCAGTCAAGTCAAGAAGTACGAAAATTATTTCCAGTAAAGTGGAAGGGAAATCTGAGAGATTCTCTTACAGTATATGTGTTCTTATAGCACTTCCCTTCTGAATATTAACCCACCCGAGAGATGTCTGGTCCACATTCTGACTATATTTAAAAGAGAACCAAATACCTGGCTCATTCTTCAGACCTTGGATTACAGTCATTGGCATTGACTATCTGTTCCGAGACAGATAGAACAGGTACACAAGTCAAAATAGGCAAGGAAATAGTAAGAGAATTCTCCCTGGACAAGTGGAAATCACCTGGGCCAAATGGTTTCCATCCCAGAATTCTGAAGGAGTGACAGATGTAATATCAGAGCCACTGAATGTAATATTTCAAAGATCCTGTATCACAGGGGAACTAGCAGAGGACTGGAAAAGACCCGATGTGGTACCAATCTACAAAAGGGAAAAAATGGATCCAGGATATTGTAGACCCATCAGCTTGACATCAATACCTGTGAAAAAATGTTTACTAGAAGTTAGCATGAGTTTGTTAAAAACTGGTCATGCCAGACAAACCTTATATCCTCCTTTGATAAAGTTACAAA
Organism: Protobothrops mucrosquamatus; assembly: GCF_001527695.2. NCBI lineage: Eukaryota > Metazoa > Chordata > Lepidosauria > Squamata > Viperidae > Protobothrops > Protobothrops mucrosquamatus. The sequence goes on along the minus strand of NW_015387894.1, from coordinate 4,126 downwards.
TTAGTGGACTAGCGAAGTGCATAGAAAGAGCTTTTCTACTGCTCAGAAACATTGTGTTTGCCAACTTTGTAGCCAGAAAGCTAGCAAGCATGATTGTTTTTGAACATCAAAAATGCTGAAAAGTTCAGATTTTCAAGGTGAGGACTAGTCATCAGTTGCTTTTTTCAGAGCCATTGTAACTTCAAATAGTTGCTAAATGAAAGATCACAAGTCAAGAAGTAACTATAATGATAAGCCACATTGTGGTATTCTTTGTGTGCAAACTAGGCTATTATGACTTGTTTAACAACCATGACTTTTTTTAAAAAAAACGTGGCTTTGTGAACACAATTTTTGTCTAGATTATACATATATTTATATTTTATAGTGTCTTAGATTCCAGAGGGATCTCACACCAAAGTTTGATGAAATTGAAAGTTAACTGCTTCTTTCACATTATAAACTACATTTCATTATGAGCTCTAAATTCTTGTTATACATGCATGCCCTAATAAGTAACCAGAAACTGAAAATTTGTTATATGTGAAATTATGTATAAAATAATTTTGAGTGGTTTTTGCAGTACTTGATGACCTATTATTCTGTTTTCTGAATATAAAACACATTATGTTATGAGGTATATTATTCTATTTTTCAACCAGAAGGATCTTTTTGCTGAATTGCCAAAAGAGGAAGATTCAAAGGAAAAAGAAACACGAATACCAATAAATGATGGTAAGAATTTTTTTATAAAACTTGAAGATTTAACAGATTAACACAAGAAAATTCTGCAGTTCATTTGGGAAAGATGATCTTTTTTAAAAGTTCCTTTGAAAGTATATTGATACAAACATGATCTGATCCTAGATGAGAATATATTTAAGCCCCCCTCCAGTTTAGTAAAAAGTACTGTAGAATGCAGCTTTACTTTTCAAGTGTAACTATAAAATGTGGTTACCCCCCCCCCCAAAGAGCCTTTCATTGATTCTCATTTATTCTCATGGGTTAGATGTAAATCTTTACCTTCAACACACTTCATTGGCACCTGTTGCATTGGTAACAGAGCTTCCATGTCTCCATGAGGGTCATCTTCCTTAGGCTCTACACCAGTGTTTCTCAACCTTGACAATTTTAAGGCATGTGGACTTCAACTCCCAGAATTCCACAGCCAGCATTGCTGGCTGTGGAATTCTGGGAGTTGAAGTCCACATGCCTTAAAATTGTCAAGGTTGAGAAACACTGCTCTACACAGTGAGATTTCACTGTTTCCTCAGCCCTTATATTCCATCTACCCACGATGATAGGAATCATATTAGACAGCACCATATCCACTTCATCAAAGTCCTCGGTAAAAGGACTCCCAGCAGACACAGTTGTAAGACACATCATCTTACAATTGTAATATTGTAAAGTGTCACATCTGTAACAATGTAAGAGGTCATCTCTGTGCCCATGAACAGTCAGAAATAAGGCAAATACATACCTAAAGGCATAGTTATAGAAAAAGAGGTTGACTTTAGGAAAGTTTCAATTTCATCCATTTTCTATGCTTTTTAGAACCTTCATTAAAAGCAGTAAAGAAAGTTCCTCCTGGAGCAGTTTCTCTCTTTCCAGGTATGGATAATAAAAAAAATGACCAATGATCTGCATTTTTTTAATCTTTAAGTTTATTTAATTGACCTTAAACTACACTAATTCGTAAATATGTCTGTAGAATGGAATCTTCCAATCATTTAGCTTCATTACAGAAGCAAGCTATCCTTGATGCTTTAGTTGATCTAAACAAGTGGCGCTTGCATTTTCTGAATATACAGTAGATTCAGCTTTACACATCATACTAAAAATAAAGTTTTCTTATTTTTAGTTTTTATGTATGAACCAAGCCAGTTGTGTTTTCAGTAAACTGTGTTTAAACAAATGATGGCTCAAATAGATAGATGATTTTGATCGGCGACCTCTACTGAACAGCTATTAGCAATAGCACTTACTGTAGACTTATACACCACACCATAATGCTTTATAGCACTCTCTGAGTGGTTTACAACATCAGCATATTCCCCCCCCACACACACACAACAATCTGGGTCTTCATTTTACCGACCTCAGAAGGATGGAACGCTGAGTCAACCTTGAGCCCGTCAGGATCAAACTCCTGGCAGAGGGCAGAGTTGGCCTGCAATACTGCATTCTAATACTGCATTGTATCTATATCTATCTATCATATTTTGGAATCACTCATTTCCCTCACAGGGATCTGGGACAGTGGGATACTGCAACCTGTCATAAGTGCGAGCTGGTTGCCAAGTTCCCAAATTTTGTTCATGTGACTGTGAGGGCACTGCAATGACCAGAAATTTGAAGATTAATCATAAATCCATTCAATGCCATTGAAATTTCAAACATCACTGAACATTCATAATTCAAGTATTACCTTGATTACCTTGAATCTGAACCTTTTTCTTCTTCTCAGCAGCTGTCCTTTTCTCTCTATTTATATTATATGGCATCTTTGTCTTGCTCTCATTTGATGCAATCATTATTGTAACTCTTTTGTGTCATTTTGTAGTATAATTCTCATGGCTCTCCTCCAAATAGTTTCTACGTCAACTTTCCTACTGTGCATTTTCTATTCTTTCTGTTTGAAGATTAATCTATATTCTAATAATTTTTATGTAGTCTATTTACTTTTTTCATATTCTGCAGTTTTGCTCCCAATAGTCATTCATATTAATTAACAGAATAAATTTTCAGTGATGTCAGAGTACAAAACATTGAGACATCTGCTTGCAAGCAAGCACATCTGATAGACATCTGATAGATAGACAATTAATCAATAGAACAACTTGCCTCCAGAAGTTGTGAATGCTCCAATACTGGAGGCTTTTAAAGAAGAGATTGGACAACCATTTGACTGAAATGGTATAGGGTTTCCTCTCTGAACAGGATGTTGGACTAGAAGACCTCCTAGGTCCCTTCCAACTCTATTATTCTGCTGTTCTGTTATAACAATAAGGCAGAAAATGGGCAGAGGGGAGGAATGAAGAAGCCAATCATCATGTACATCTTTTACATCATGGCTGATACAGTATAAAGGCTAAGCAACATGGCTATACATCCCCAATTTGAATCTTAAGATTCCTATCTTAAATTAATGGTTTAAAGGAGGTCGCTTTCAACAGTGTCTCATAAACTAGCAAAATGTTATTGCATATTAGGTAATAAGGGAACATAAAGCACACTAAAAACACTCTGCCAGGAATTGTTATTTATACTTGGAGAAGAATACCTGTTTTGGATTTAAAATAATGTTTTGTCACTCTAAATTCTTTCTGCTGGCCAACAGAGAGATTAAAATTATCTTGATTTAACAGCACTATAGATCTGAATAAACATTTTTAATTTTTGTTGTTGCTACTTTTGACAGAACTGTTTTGCTTTAGAAACCAATATTTGAAAAACCTTCCTAGAAATATTGTTAAACAATAAGATTACTTATAGTTAAAATGGTACTGTCCATTGACAAGAAGTGAAGTATCTGTGTATTTGGAAGTTGTATAGCAAATTTTATGCCTAATGATTTATAAGGCAAATTCTTTATTTGCTCCAATGATTTTGAATTTTTTTTAAGTAAAACAATTTATAGAACTTCAGCTCTAGATATCAGATGACTATTTTTAAACTCTGTTTATAGGTATAAATGATGTATTTAGTCCTTCAGTTCTACTGGAGAAAGAGAATAAAAAGTTGACAGAATCAATCACAGATAAATCTCCCAAGCAATATGAAGCTCCTGGTCTATTTGAGGAAGATAACAATTTTGAATCCAGTAAGAGTAGTAGTGTTGTAGGTAAGTTTCTAAATCTTAAACTTTTTAACTCCTTCTCCTTTATCATAATTAAAAGAGCTTAGAATCTCTTTAGGTAATGTATCTTAGTTTGTGACAGTGCTCTTGCTAGTGAAATATAAGCTATTTTTCTGTAGTCTCCTGTGACATTAATAAAACTTTATTGCATATTACATTTAATTTATATCTTTAATGATATGTGGAAGTATTCATTAAAATATAGTATACAATAAATTATTTTAATTATATGTGAGGTCCCTTAATTATTTTTATCTATATATGTATAAGTGGTTTACCAGTATT
>NW_015387893.1:290212-293946 GCF_001527695.2 Protobothrops mucrosquamatus | reverse complement strand
TATTGCGGCCATTAAAATGAACATTCTACCTAAGTTTCTTTTTCTATTTCAGATGTTACCTATTTTAAAAAATGAACTTAACTTGAAAGAATGGCAGAGAGATCTGAATCGCTTCATTTGGGAAGGCAAGAAAGCTCGAGTTAGATTTAAGATTATTCAAGATGTTAGAGAACGTGGAGGACTTAAAGCTCCAAATTTGACACTTTATTATGACTCTTGTGCATTAACATGGATGACGGATTGGATTAACTTGTCTAACAAAAGGATATTGAATGTTGAAGGATTGGACTTGTACTTTGGGTGGCATGCCTACCTTTTCATGCAGAAAAAGATTGATAAAACTTTTAGAAATCATATAATAAGGGCTGCATTGTTAAGAGTTTGGCAAAAGTATTTTTTTAAGTTTGATGTTAAACTTCCAATTTGGGTGATACCATCACATATTTTTTTAGCTATACCTAGATTTGTGGTGACGGAGGCGCCATCTTATAAAGATTTGTTATATCAGAGCAGTAGTGGTGAATGGTGCCTGAAACCAATAGAAGTTTTGAAACAGAAAAATCCAGACTTTTCTTGGCTGGTGTATAGACAAATACAAGACAGATGGCGAATTGATAAAAAGACTACTTTTTCTATGGAAGATGGAAATTTTTTGAAACAAGTAAAGGACGGTGCTAAAGGTCACATTAGAAGGATATATAATGTCCTATTAGAATTGGATTCAGAAACTGAGTTGGTTAAAGATTGTATGATCAAATGGGCTCAAAATATAGGTGAAACAATATCTATGGATACCTGGGAGTTGATATGGGTGAGAAATGTGAAGTTCACGCAAGCTCAAAATTTATGTGAGAATTTTTATAAGATGTTTTATAGATGGCACTTGGACCCTGCAACTATGTCTCGCATTTATGAGAATTACGAATCCAAGTGTTGGAGGTGTGGACAACAAGATGCAACCTTTTTTCATATGTGGTGGACTTGTAAGGTTATTAAGGCCTTTTGGATTAAATTGTGGTGGAACCTGCAACAAATATTTAAAAGAAGGATTATTTTTTTGCCTCACCTGTTTCTCCTAGGTATTACACATAATTTGGATGTAAAAGAAATTAATTTGATGTTGTACTGTTTAACTGCTGCCCATTTGTTGATAGCTCAGAATTGGAAGAGTAAAATTTTACCTACAATGGAAGATTGGAGATTGAAAGTTTCGCACCTTGCTGAAATGGCAAAGATTTCAGCTTATCTGAAGAATCATTCAAATGAACAATTTTTATCTATATGGAGAAGATGGATTGTTTATATTCAAAAGAAGCATAGAATAGTGGAATATAATTTAGGTNTAATAATAATAATAATAATAATAATAATAATAATAAAGTTGGAAGGGACTTTGGAGGTCATCTAGTCCAACCCCCTGCTCAGGCAGGAAACCCTATACCATTTCAGACAAATGGCTGTCCAGTCTCTTCTTAAAAACTTCCAGTGTTGGAGCATTCACCGCTTCTGGAGGCAGGTTGTTCCACTGGTTAATTGTTCTAAAATGCCAGGAAGTTTCTCCTTAGTTCTAGGTTGCTTCTCTGCTTGATTAGTTTCTATCCTATGTCTTCATAATTGCAATGTAATTCAATGGTGATACTGCCCGATTATAGAGGATTTTATGTGATATTTCAGCAGAGTGAACTATGAAATTGATAAAGCATTCAGCATCAGTAATTAACTACTAAAAGGATCACTCATCATAGACAATAGCACAACAAGAAAACAGTCTTCATCATTCCCAGTGCCACCATAACAATCCATTATGAATAGCTTTCCCCCAAATGATTAAAGAAGAGTTTAAAATGCTTCCATGTAAGGAGAATGTTACTGGCACATTCCCTTTCTCGCCACTTTAGATGGAAGATTGAGCTTGTTTTCCAGCCAAAATATATCACAAAGCAATCCAACTATTTCAGTGGCTTCTTTTCCTGCACCCAGCTCCAGTCCAATGCTCAGGTCTATGCAAAAGCCTTGTGTACTCATATATGCTATGCTATTAACATTTTTCTATGTTCTAGAAAAGATATTTTCTTCTAGATAATTACACAGCTTATTTGGATTTGGGAAAGCAAGATACAGACTGCAAAAATAAACAAGTGAATAAATAAATCATTTTCTCTATAGGAGAAAACAGTAGCATTGTTTTCACAATCATTAACATAATTACATAAGGAAGCTTGTACTAGCAGCTCATACTGTCAACTTAAATTGCAATTTTTCATCCACTCATTCAAGAATCAATCCCATTGGACTTAACAAAATTACTTTTGATTAGGCCTGTATAAAACTCTGCTACTGGATGAGTCAGTTTGTGGTATCTGTGAGCAAATCTCCATCTGAAATTATTGTAATTCATTTCAGAGTTTGATTAAAGTTTAGCTTCAGTAAAGATGATACTTTGTTGTCTCATACAGTTTTTCTGATAAGGGAACATAAAAGTGAGAAATATTTTAATGAAACCATAGAAAGTGTTCTCACATCAAATTTCTGTTTGTAATTTAAAAAGCAAGAATATATGACTGCTTCTCTTTAAGTCTTTACAATGGCTCCCCATCAGGATTGAGTTGAGTGTTACAGACCACATGCAAAGACCATCAAAATAGATTTACACAAATCTGTGTTCTATATGGTAACTGAACTAGGCTCCCTCCATTTACATGGCTTCTACAATCTGAAATTGGTGTCACCCTCATATCTCCATGACATCACAAGACTTCTGAGCAATTGCAAAGCTAAGTCAACAATCACTTTCCATTCCACAGGAAATATTCTTTTGCAGTGTTTTCCATGAGGCTGCGGAGTAGGCAGTTTCCACTGGTGGTAAAGTGTTCCTTGTCCTACCTTCAACTTCCTAAGAAATGGTAAAATGCTATTGTTTCTTGTTGCCATAACCCAACAATCACAGCTGTACTGTAGGAAGCTTCATTTCCCTTTCTGTAGTGAGGGTGAAGGTTCATTCTCCAAACTTGTGGTTTTGTTTCTGAACATTTCATTACCAGGCTAGGTAACATCTTCAGCAACCATTAGAGGATGTTTGTGTCAGGGCTCATCTGTTTATAAGCGCTTCAGGTGTGGGTGTGTCAAGTGAGGGTTTTGTGATGGGACATATGTGAGTCATCAGAGAGAGGCTTGTGATGGATCTTGTGATCATCACCAGCCTCTCATTGATGACTCACACCTGACCCACTAATAATTCACACCCTCTAATGACCCTGGCCTGAAGTAACCTCCCCATCACAAGACCCTACACAAGTATCTCTGATGACTCACACCTGACTCATCACAAGACCCTCACTTGACACAACCACACCTGAATCCCTTAGAAACAGAAGAGCACTGACAGAAGAGCACTTGGAGAATAAATGAAAATTTGTTTAACTATGAGGATAAAGTTAAAGCCTTGAAGGAATCTATGGAAGAGTTTTTTCAATTCAATTTGAATAAAACCCCTATAAATATTGTCTGGGATGCTGGGAAAGCTTATGTTAGGGGTATACTAATTGCTATGAACAATGCACATAAACGTAAACAAATACAGACTAGATTACATTTGGAAAAAGAAATTGGGATTAAAGAAAAACTACTATTGCAAAGACCAACAGATTCTAATTTAAAAACGTCTATTAAAATGCTTAAAGATCAATTTAACTTGTTAATTGCTGATCAGATGGCCACCAATTTGAAGTACATTA
>NW_015387893.1:267852-288164 GCF_001527695.2 Protobothrops mucrosquamatus | reverse complement strand
TTTGTTGATAGCTCAGAATTGGAAGAGTAAAATTTTACCTACAATGGAAGATTGGAGATTGAAAGTTTCGCACCTTGCTGAAATGGCAAAGATTTCAGCTTATCTGAAGAATCATTCAAATGAACAATTTTTATCTATATGGAGAAGATGGATTGTTTATATTCAAAAGAAGCATAGAATAGTGGAATATAATTTAGGTTTTTAGAAAATTCTTTCTTTCTTTTTCTTTATATACTTTACTTACTCATGTAGAATAATATAATTTAGGTTTTTAATTAACTGGTTTTCTTTTTTTTTCTTTTTTTAATATATATATTTCACCTATTTATGTAAAATTTATATATCTTGTGGAGTTAGAGATATTAATAATTGTTTACTTATATTTGAATAATATCCTGGGATTAGGTTTGGGAAGTCTCGGGGGGGGGATGTGGGTGTTTTTTATATTATATTGTGTTATATTTGTGATGTTTTTTTATGATGAAAATAATAAAAAATTCTTATTGGGAAAAAAAAAAAAAAAAAAGAAGAGCACTGACACAGACATCCCCTAATTGCTGCTGAAGATATTATCTAGCCTGGTAAAAAATATGTTCGGAAACCAGCCCACAAGCTGGGAAAACAAACCTTCACCTTCACCTTATACCTGAGCTACAGTATTTGCCACTATAGCAAAAACAAACAAACAAAAAAAAAGAGTCTGAGGATAGAGTACTGACTGGCTGCCATTGTTCATTCTTTTCCCATGGCCAATTGGATGAAATTCTGATTGGCAACAAGAAAGGATGGAAATCACCAATGTAGACACTCAGTGATGCAAAATTGCTGTTAAGTAGGGCTGCCAGCTCTCTATAGCCCATTAAATGCTAGCCAAGATATACAGAAAACCTCAGACTTTTTTTCTGCCATTAGTTGCTATCCATATTTTTGCAGTTCACATCATATAATCTTAATACAGAAGTTATGTTAACAATATAAGGACTATATCAAGCTTCATATCAGGACTCATCAGTAAGTCATATCTCTCCAGATACTTGCCTTTACTCATTCCTTGTCTTGACATGGAAGAAATATGTACAAAGCCTCAATTGCCTAAATGTTCAACAAATAATTTAGAGCCTTCATATATTTATGCTTCTGTCAACATTTCAGCACCTGCTTCTAATTGAAAGTAGATTCTTATGAGCCTTCTTTAACAAGATTAATTGAGATGAAAGGGATAAAGTTACAAGAATTTAAACAACTGAACTATTTCCAATTTAGGAGAAATTTATTCCCCAATATGTTATGTGAAGTCTATCTTAACTCCTTTCAGCAGTTTTCTTAAAAACTGGTAAAAAGAGGTTCTTTTCGTTCATAACAGAGGAATATGCAGATGGCTGCTTACAAAACCATATCCTAAATCCTATCTGTCTATGGATATTACAGCTCCAGAATTTAAGTTCCCATTTGTTTGTGCTTTTCCAGATTAACAGGTATTTTGATGGTTTCCTTGATGACTTTAGATAGCCAAAATATAATTAGATAGTGATTCTTTCTAGCCTGGGAACTACTATTTTTCACATAACCAGCTTTAGCTTGTCAAGACTGGTGGTTGTGTATCTTTAGAGTGCAAAGTGAATTAGAAATTATCCTTTACTTCCTCTATTCACTTAGGATCTATCTTCTAAGTCTAAAACCCCCAGAAGTAGAAAGAAACATCCTCTCATTATCCACATTTATTTTGAAAATTGAACTTTTAAGGAGTCACTCTGGTTAATTTACTGATTAGATTTCTATCTTACCTTATCTCAGGATGTTTATAGGGCAATTTCCTTCATATTATTCCCACATCAATGCTTTGAGGTAGAATTATGTGAGAGGGATTAATTGGTCCAAAATCATTCAGTAAATTTCCCTGTTTTGTAAAGAACTACCATATATAACTTTGGAATTGTTGAAAATACCATTAAGATTCTTCAACACAATATCAGTTCTTCCAGTTTTTCTCTTCCTGTTTTATATGCTCTAGACAAGTTTACTGTTCTCTCCCTCCCAACCAGTTCATTATCTGTTCCCTATCTTTTTCTGCATTCCAGAACCTGCAACCTTCCAAGTAGCAATATTTATTTATTTATGAACAAAGAGAGTTCTTTAGAAAAAAGGTATTTTATTTTCTGTTACAAGAAGCTCTAGAAGATGAGGTCAGATCAGCACTTTGGTTATTTCCAAGTCAGAAGGAACTCGTGGAATATCAACAGAACTATAGAAGAAAATAGAAGAATCAGTAAAAGTTCTAACTAATCTATGCCAGCAAATCTGGAGAACGACACAGTAGCCAATCAATTGGAAGAGTTCAAGCACATTCTAATACCCAAAAAGGGGACTTTACAGAGTATGAAAACCATCATACAATATCATTACTTTCATCTGGTAGCAAAATAATGATTAGCATCATCCAATGCAGATTAGAGTCCTACATGGAGAAGACATGGTGGATGTTCAAGTTTTAATGGAACATTATTGCTGATGCATGCTTGATACTTGAGAAAGCCAAAGAACTTCAGCAAGAAGTCAATATATGTCCTTAACAGATTTTAGAAAAACCTTCAGTTGTGCTTACCATGTCAAACTATGGACTATACTTAGAAAAATGGGAATCCTTGAACATCTTGTCCTCTTGTGAAACTTATTCATGATACAGGTCAGAAAGCCACAATACAGACTCAACATGGCAAAAAAGGTTAGCTCCATGTTGGCAAAGGAGTGACACAAGGCTGTATTCTCTCCTTAATTTTTTAGCCTATATGATGAATATATATTAAGGGAGGCCAGATTGAAAGAAGATTAGTGAAGTTTTAAAATTAAAGGAGGAAACATTAATAGCCTGTGCTATGTTGATGATGCTATCCAAAGAGCCAAAAATGCCAAGGTTCTGTGTAAAAAAAACAACAACACAGTGAAAAATGGGAATTATAAATATAAAGGAAACCTAAGTAATTACAATAGATACAGAAACCAGCTTTAGAACTGACAAGATATAAAAGTGATGGATAGCTTTTTTTTCCCTCTAGGAGCAACCATCAACAGTAAAGGAACAGACAATCAAGAAATATGCTTCAAATTAGCACATGGTATGGGGTAACCATGAAGTTCTTGAAAAAAAGATAATTAGCTGCTAGATTGTGTTTATATCTACAAGGATTAGAAAAGCGCAAGCAGTAGTTTTCACTAAAACACTGTATGGAAGCAAAAGTTGGGCTTCGAAGAAGTAGAAAAGAATATTGATGCTTTTGAACTTTGGCATGTGAGAAAGATTGTATATATTTAATTTTACATGTACTAACTGCAGCAAGAATTGTATTTGCCCAACATTGGAAAAATGAAAATTTACCAACTGAAGAAGAATTAATTAAGAAAATTTTAGAGTGTGCAGAAATGGATAGATTGACTTTAAAGATAAAAGAGAAAAAAGACTCAGTGTATTTTAAAACATGGGATAATTTCTATCAATGGCTAGAAAAATGAGTTAAAGGAATGTGATATGTAACTCTGAATATATATTAGCAAGAAAAAGACTATCGAGCGATTAATTAACATATTGTTTATGATAATTAACTATTGTCTATTATTTTTGTTAAACACATGAACCCCAACATTATGCTGTTTGCTAAATATTGAGAATGTTATCTGAAACAATCCTAACCCCAAACCCAACCCTAATCTTAACCCCACCCCACCTCATTCCTAATCCTATAAAAACTAATAAAATGTATATATATAAAAGAAAAGCGCAAGGAATAGTTTTCACTAAAACACTGTATGGAAGCAAAAGTTGGACTTCGAAGTAGTAGAATAGAATATTGATGCTTTTGAACTTTGGCATTGGAGAAGATTCCTGAAAATATTATGGACAGTCAAGAAAACAAACAAATGGATCATTGAACAAAACCAATCCAAAATTCTCACTTTTGGTACAAATGACCAGGCTCAAATTATTATAACTTGCACACATTACACAAAGATCTACCTCTCTGGAAAAGAGTCTAATGCTTGAAAAGGTAGAAGGAAAGAAAAGTGTAAAAAAATAGTAAGATGGATAGATTCAGTTACAGTGGCAATTGGTATACCATTGGAGCAACCAAAAGACCAGATAAGGTCAGGTTGTGTTGGAGAAAATCTATATAGTCACTAAGAATTGACACCAATCTAGTGGCATATAATCAATCAAAATGAAACCTTCTAAGCAGTTTTATTCTTTTCTTCCTTGAAAAAAGAGAGTTCTTTAGAGAGAGATATTTCTGAAGATTCCATTTTTTCTACTTTTATTTGATCTTCTAAATCACTCGTTTCCTGACTTGCATGTATGTTAACATTACAGGACAACAAAAAGTCTAACAATAACAGGAACAAGACAAACATGTTTATTTGAGTCAGGACCTACTTGAAATAGATCATTTGAAGGGAAGATGAAGGATAGGACAAGTGTAGAAACCATGATTTGCATTCATAGTATATATTCTCACTTTTTATATGTATCGATCAACTGTTCCTCACTTTTCCTTTTCCCTAAAGTAAACTCATACTGAGGGTCCTTGGTGCTTTCTGAGCTTGTTTGTTTTCTTGCAGATGTTTCATTACCCTAACTAGGTAACATCATCAGTACTAGTAAGGACTGCTGTCAGGTTATATTCTGGTGTCTTGCCTGTCTGTCTCTGTGGGTGGGGGATTATGCAAAAGAGACAATCAACCAGTCCAAAAGAAAAAAAGACTCCAGCACCTCTCTACCAATAATCATCACTCAGATCAGCATAGATTAACTCCAAGATCACCCTCAGACCAACAATCAAATAAGCAGTACCCCAATCAAGAAACTGCCAAAGAGCCATTAGTAAACAGCCCAACCAAAGAATCCCTAAGACCACCCCCATCACACAGACAGCAAACAGCACTCCTTACTAGAACTGATGATCTTTCCTAGTTAGGGTAATGAAACATCTGCAAGAAAACAAGCAAGCTCAGAGAGCACCAAGGATCCCTCATTCCAACCCTGAGCTACAAATATTCTCCTTCATTTGTAAACTCATACTGGCCCATTCCACATTTGGATCACAGTATATGAAAAAGAGAAAACCCTAATCATTTTTTCCCAGCTTCCTCATTCAAAAAAGTCATACATACTAACAGGAAAGCATGCATAAAGCATGGAGAGAGAAAAACATTCACAATTTTATCAGCGCAGATATCACATATATCAGCACCCTTTCTGAACATCCTCGTTGAGAAAAAAATTAAGTTTTCCCTTCATTGCGCAGTTATTTTAGATTAAAATAATATTTAGCTGCACTGTACTCATGAAGATATTGTATACCGGTAGTTGCTTCTTGAAACTGCTAATCAAATATGCATTTCTCAGTGTATTTATTACAGTAATGCATTCTGCTTTGAATATGATAGAAATCAGCCTAAATAATGCAGTTCATAAATGAATTTCTGTGAGCTAGAAAGATACTACTTTGCATTTGACTGCCTGCCAAGTCGGGATACATTTTAGTGATGCATGGATCCACCTGAGATTAGATCTCACTAATCTAATTCTTTTTTTTTTAACACTTGAAAAATCATAGCAACACTTTCTGAAGCAGAAGCTTTCAAAACAGTCTACAAATTCAGGGGCAAATGAGACATGTAAAAACATTATAGTATTTTTCATAAGTCCTACAATTTTCCTCAAAACTTTTTAGATGTAGTAGGTTTACCTAGATTTTTCTATTGGACAAAACATTTGTGACATGACAGTAATATCTTGAGTGATAAATTAACAGCATGTGATCTGCACGAGAGCCTGAATTTTAATACTAATAATAAAGTTGGAAGGGACCTTGGAGGTCATCTAGCCTAACCCCCTGTTCAGGCAGGAAACCCTATACCATTTCAGACAAATGGCTGTCCAGTTTCTTCTTAAAAACTTCCAGTGTTGGAGCATTCACAGCTTCGAGTGGCAGGTTGTTCCACTGATTAATTGTTCTGACTGTCAGGAAATTTCTTCTTAGTTCTAGGTTGCTTCTCTCTTTGGTTATTTTCCATCTGTAGCTTCGTGTCCTATCTTCAGGTGCTTTGAAGAATAGCTTGACTCCCTCTTCTTTGTGGCAGCCCCTGAGATATTGGAACACTGCTATCATGTCACCCCTTGTCCTTCTCTTTATTTGATTAAAGACCTTTGTATTAATATGTAAGTATTTATTAGGATTGAGGTTTGGTTGCCTTCTAAGTATACTAGAGGAACTTTGGATCATCCATAGATGCAAAAGATAAATTAATAGAATAATATACAAGCTCATGTTGAGATGGGCTATAATGTGGACCACTGTATCTTAGACACAGACACAGAAATGAAAATACAGTTCAGATTTATTGTAGGCCTCTGCTGTATATATTGATACCTGCTATATATTTGAGATTTTGATAGCAAAAATCCATTTTCCTATTATATTTTTTATCCAGAGTAGAAAATAAGAGAACTAATTAGCAGATAAGTTCTTGTAACGTAACTTTCCTTTTTCCAACCTTTCATATCTCAGAAGGTGTTAAAAGGATACATTTTACAAGTGTATTCTGTTTTTCATTAATAACTGCAGAATTAGTTATATAATTATACCAAAGAGACATTTTCTGAGGTGGTCCTATATAATTAAACTCATTTTGCTTAATTCATAAAAGGCCAGTTTCATAACTATAAAAATTATGAGCAACATAGACTTTTTAGAAAGAAATTTGGCTTGTCACAGTTGGATATTTGAAAGTGTAACTTATTTGTGAGAGCTTTTGTATGTGTGTGTGTGTGTGTATGTATGTGTGTGTGTGAGAGAGAGAGAGAGAGAGAGAAAGGGAGGGAGAGAACATTACTTATGAGTAATTATTCTGAAAGTATGTTTTCAAAATTAAGTTCCTTCATAGCTATCTGAACTGAGTGATGCTTCATATTGAAGGATCAAAAATTCTGTTCTGTTTGAGTTAAATTTCATTTCCCAACCAAAGCCTTGTGCAATTCTCTGCACACACATTGTAATATTGATCAGTGTAATCTGTATGAACTGAATTACAAATGTGTTTGGGATTCATGCAAAATACAGAATCTGCAGGAAAGAACTTTATTGATGTATAACCAAGCAGCTACCACAATCCATAGATTTGAAAGATTTGGTTTTTGTACCCCTCTCCTGTATATTAATTAATTCCATTACAAAAAAAAATGATTTGTGACTTTCCTTTCTTATTGTTTGCCCAATAAAAGCAGATTCTATCTTAGCTGAAAAATCAAAAACATACAATTGGGTCACTGAAATTCTGTTTATGGTACCAGAATTATTCAAATTTAATTCAGTAGAGAATTTAGTATCTACATCTGCACACATATTCTGGTATTTCCCTGTTATTTTTATTAATGTTCCCAGGGCCACTCCAATTTACAAAAGTCTGGTATAGATATAACATTATGTGTGTATACATTTCCTATTTAGTAAAATTAGGTAGGTATTCCATGTGGTTTTTAATGGAGGCTAAGTGAGAATGGACCAATAGTTTGAATTGTAGTGATCTCTAAAGCCCTTCAAATTAGGGAAAATACAATGTCATCTCTAGAACCCCATTCTTCATTACAAAAACTGATATTATTCTTAAAAGAAACCTGGGCTGGATTCAGGTGATAAACATAATTGTATTCTGGGTTGGAAATTTCAGACAGTTTTTCAATTTGTCTTGAAGTTAATTGATTTGATTTACACTTTCCATTTTCTATGGAAATCAGAAGATCGTCATCCTTGGACTGAACAGTTGTGTAAAAAAAATGTTGTAATTATCAGTTCAAAAAGAGCCAGTTTGGTGTGGTGGTTAAAAGCACTTGGCTAGAGACCAGAAGACTTTGAGTTCTAGTCCCACCTGAGGCATGAAGCTAGCTGGGTGACCTTGGGTCAATCTCTCTTTCTCTGCCCTAGAAAGGAGGCAGTGGCAAATCACTTCTGAAAATGTTGCCAAGAAATTTATTGGGACATATAAACAGTTGCCAGGAGTCAAAACTGGCTGTAAGTTACAAAATTATTGCAGCCCTAAGCATTCCCCCATATTAAACATTTGATTGTCAGTCTTCTAGGTAAACCAAACAGGAAACATATATAAATGAGCTAAATTTACTTTATTGTAAAGCTATATTAGCATACCTTTTAGAATTCAGGTCTGAAACCTATACCTTCCTGCTGCCTGCCACTATTACTTGATGCATTAGGACGTGTTATTTCTAAGTTTCTTTCTCCAGTGTTAAGCAATTGCAGGATCTTGTGCCTCTTCTCTGATTGTTTCCTAGGCAGGATCTCTTCTCCACTTTCCTCAAGATTACCCATGCACTTCATTACACTGGCAATATTAATGCTACTTGCGGTCATCTGGAAAGACACCTGTTACCATCTATTTTATATAAGAATACTTAGTACTCAGCGAGGTTTATTTTGGACCAGATACATGAATATATCAAATATCAGAAACATCATGATAAGCAATAAATAAAATCCATTTGGGCAGTTTTCAGTCCATATTTCAACCGCAAGCAGTTTTGATATATCAACAGGTTATTTTTTATTGTTGCTAATTAGCATTAAAAGAATTAGACTATATTTTATAACTTTTAATAGGAGCTCTGTGTATTTAAAATTCTTACAAGGTTACAGCTTCAATTAGTTAATATTTGTAAAGTGCTTAAGCAGGGGAATTCACCAATGGATTCCAAATATTGTTCTATTCTGTCTCTACTTAAACTTTGATCCTTTAAGAGTTAGTTCATCTCTAATTAATTCGTTCATATTTATAAATCACTTCATTATACTCTATAGTACATTTGATATGGGATATGTTCATTAACAGATAGTAAAACTGTATTATCCATGTCTTTTAGCATAATGGCCAGATTCCATGTTGTACTAAAGCTTTTCCAGAACACAATGGCTGACTTACAAAAAAAGGAAAACCACTCTTAGGAAGAATATAATAGAAATGTTATCCACATTCTCAGTCTAGGCAATGTAAAATGCTCCAACATTAGCCTTTAAGGTCAGTCTCTGAAAAAGGAATAACATTGGACACATTGCAGATTCTTTAGCTTGCATTTGATAGTGTTAATAATAACAATGACTTTACATTAGCTATCTGAATTGATTTTTCTTTTGTATTATCTCTTAGCATAATCACCGTGTATCTTAAATGGTTTTCCCTTTTATAAACAATATTAATTTTAATACATAAACTTGTTTGCTTTTCTGCAAGTATACAGAGTTCCCATTCCTTAATACTGATTCTGACAAATTGGGCACATGTGATTTGAATATATTCCCTATTAATTAAAAAGAATTCTAGGATGTTTAGATAGATTATCACAAAGTATTAATCAACCATTCATTTTAATCCAAGTACATCCTGGAATTAAATACAAGTTGCATGATTATTCAGATAACTTTAAAAAGCTACATGGGGGGGGGGGTGGAATAAATTTTCCTGAATGAATATCCAACACTGGAACAATCAAATTATAAGGTCACAATGATATTGGTTTCTAGGAATCAGTTAGCAGCTCTAACACACACAGACCTTCTGATATTTTTTTTCTTTTTATTTGAACATAAATAAAAATCCAATCAGACATAAAAATGATAGCTCCTGATACATTGGCACCTGTACCAATTTTTATATTCTTCCTGTGTCCAAGGTTGTTTTGTCCTTGCTATCTGAATAGTTAATGACTATTGTGTTTTGGTCTTTAGATTATACCATTTGGGGGAGGGGGTGTTATTAGTGAATGGATGATAACTGTTTTCCCTTGGATGAGAGTAAGGACTGCACAATTTCACCCTGAATTAATCCCACTCTTTTGGAGTGTTTAGCTTCTAACACATACATCTCAGGGGCTGCCACAAAGAAGAGGGAGTCAAGCTATTCTCCAAAGCACCTGAAGGCAGGACAAGAAGAAATGGATGGAAACTAATCAAGGAGAGAAGCAACCTAGAATTAAGGAGAAACTTCCTGACACTTAGAACAATTAACCAATGGAACAACCTGCCTCCAGAAGCGGTGAATGCTCCAATACTGGAAGTTTTTAAGAAGAGACTGAACAGCCATTTGTCCGGAATGGTGTAGGGTTTCCTGCCTGAGCAGGGAGTTGGACTCGATGACCTTCAAGGTCCCTTCCAACTTTATTATTATTATTATACTCCACTCCTTAGTGAATGAAAGGTAAGTAGGGGTGGTGCGGTATGAATTGGTGTATTGTTAGAGAAGATGGGGAAGGGTTAGCTGGTAATCTAGACTAAGGAGTTGCTGAATTCATGACAGAACCATTCCTGAAGTTGGCGCCAACTACTTCACTATGTAGTTGGAAGTTTGGGTGATAATAAGCCCCTTAGCCTTGAGGGAAGAAAATAAATGAGGCTGGTATAGCTGAAGGAGAGAGAGCAGGCAAGGATATTATGATGCTGATGGGCAGAGGGAGATATGAAAGGAGACAGATATCAGTCACTTGCAGGGATGGCAAAGATAATTTCCATACCTAGATCCAGTATACCAGATCTCGTCTTGTAATGTTTCTGTCCCAGAATACCTTCATATCTGCCCTTTAATCTTTATCTATTTTTCCAATTTTCTCTTTCATCTCTCACTGGTGGCACAGTGGTTAGAAAGCAGTACTGCAGGCTACTTTTGCTGACTGCCAACTGTCTGCAGTTCAGCAGTTTGATTCTCATGGGCTCAAGGTTGACTCAGCCTTCCATCCTTCTGAGGTCGGTAAAATGAGGACCCAGATTGTTGGGGGCAATATGCTGACTCTGTAAACCACTTAGAGAAGACTGTAAAGCACTGTGAAGTGGTATATAAGTCTAAGTACTATTGCTATTGCTTATTCACTTGTTGTTCTGTTTTCTCACCTCATGACTCAATAGTCATGATACTCACATTTTGTCTCACTGCATTATTCTTACAGTTACATCACTGCAGGTAGTCCTCAACTTATGACCACAACTGAGCCCAAACTTTCCATTGCTAAGCAAAACAGATAAGTGAGTTTTGCCCATTTTATGACCTTTCTGACCACAGTCGTTACATGAAACACTGCAGTTGTTAAATTAATAACACGGTTGTTAAGTCATTGACTTTGCTTGTCAGAAGGTCGCAAAAGGTGAGGACCATCACAAATACATACCAGTTGCCAAGTGTCTGAATTTTGCTCACATGACCATGGGGATGCTGCGACAGTCATAAGTGTGAAAAACAGTCATAAGTCACTTTTTTTAGTGCCTTTGTAACTTTGAATGTCACTAAATGAATGGAGGACTATGTTAGCTCCAAAGACAAACTTCTTCCATTTTTCAGCTATTTCTCTGCCATACAAGCTCTTTAGAAAGTGTCAAACTGCCCCAGCCTGGTCTTCTAGGAAAAAAATATGTTTGATTCCATGTGTAGCAAAAATAATTCTTTTACTAAAAAGCCAGGTGATTATACTAAAGCAAAGCCAGGACTGAGGTTTTGTGCGTGAAAGTCTCCTGGTTAACTTTACCCTTTTCATTCCTTCCCTCTCTTATCTCCCAATTGTCCAGTTACGTTTGAAGAAGGTGTTTTGGTAACTGTCCTTGCAAAGGCAGGCTGGATAGCTAGCCATTACATTCCATTTCCTAGCCTGTGGCCTTGGAGTGACGGGCCAACATCTCGGGACTGCATGGTGCTTAGTTGTGGTTTCTTCCTTGCTCTCAGCTCCCTCCTCCCTTAGTTCATGGCAGACTGGCATCTAGCAAAGCAAAGCTGGATGGCAGTCCTGACAGATAGGCTCTTCTCTAATGCATGGCTAACATATGGACTTTTCCAATCTGAGGCTGCATCTAGACAATACTTTGCTATTGTTGCTAGGAATCAAGAATGAGCTGAAAGCACAACAGACAAACAAACAAAACACCCTAATATTATTTCAGCTAAACATACAATGCAGTCTTCCACATAATTATGCTAGACACTCACTAAATCCTCTTCCCTGTAGAAAATGTAATCCCAGCTCTAATGCTGAAGCCGTTCCTGAGTTTAAAAATTGAATCCCTGAGATTTGCCAGCTCTTCCAGTTCCTATAGAATTTATTCCTCTCAAGCCTGCTAACCTGCTAATCTGCACCAACAGAGGGAACTCCAAAAGGATTTCCTCTCTCTTGGCATATCCAATAAGAAAATAATAACCCATCTCTACGTGAACATTTTACAGCTTTTATTTATATCAGGGGAAACAATATACACACACAACCAGCATGTACACTACTATAATAAGAACTTTAAAACATTTTAAGCTACTGAATGAGCAGTCCATTATCCGAAAAGATTTCCTCTTCTTCCCAATTCATCTAAATATGTTCACTCCGATGTATTTGGTATAATAGATTGGAGAGCCAAATTGGTGTGGTGATTAAGATACAAGACTACTGAGAAATCAGGAGACTGAGGGTTTTAGTCCTGTCTTAGAAGATGAAGCCAGCTGGATGACTTTAGGCCAGGTACTATCTCTCTCAGTCTTAGGAAGAAGGAGGCAACAGCAAAAATGCTTCTGACCATAGAAACTGCAGGGACTTGTCCAGGTGTTGCCAAGAGTCCACACTGACTCAAAGGGTGCATCCATATTGTGTCCAAATAATCACGATCACCAAGAGTTTAGCTAAAATGTTTATAAACAATTAAAAAGTTTAAAAAACAGTTTAAAAGCAATAAAACATTTAAAATTATCGGCAACCGAGCTTTCGTCGGACTCGTGTGTGTGTGTGTGTGTGTGTGTGTGTGTGTGTGTCTTTAGAAAACATATATATATATATATATATATGTAGGTCTTTAGTTATTCGGGTTTTCTCCCACGTAGAATTAAAAGTACCTTGGCGACGTTTCGACGAAGTCACATTCGTCATCTTCAGGCTGGTGTCTTCAGCTTAGAAGCACGAAGCTGAAGACACCAGCCTGAAGATGACGAATGTGACTTCGTCGAAACATCGCCAAGGTACTTTTAATTCTACGCGGGAGAAAACCCAAATAACTAAAGACCTACATACAAACACCCGCGAAAACCTCAGAAAACATATATATATATAAAGGTTCCAATATATATTTGAAATCCAATATATATATATATCAATCTTACATGGGAAAAGACCCGAATACGCCAAGACCTGCATACCTGTACCCGTGAAAATCTACGAAAACAAATATCTTACCTCTACAGGGAGGAAACCTTCCTGCTCACCAGGACCTACGAGAAACTCAAAGTCCGAAGAGCCACCATCTTATGACCCCAGCCTGAAGATGACGAGTGGGACCTCGTCAAAATGTTGCCAAAATACTCTCAATCTTACACGGGAAAAGACCCGAATACGCCAAGACCTGCATATATATATATATTGGATTTCAAATAATCCAATCAAATACATTTAGTTTTATAGCTATTAAATTAGAATGGTTAAATTCTGTTTAAACAGCATTTGAAATAAACTCATAATATTATGAACATGTTCGTGCTGCTTGATACTTCTATTAAATACGTTCTTTATTTCTGAAATTCAATATTTGTTCTGGATTTAAAATATAGCTTCTCCATTTAACATCTTTGGAAAGCTTGGCTCAAAGCAAAAATATGCTTTTTTTTCAAATCTTGATAGCTGTTGTTCTTATTAGCAATATTATTCAAAGGAAAGATCTAAAATTAACTGATGTTTCCAAATCTCTATATAATATGTGATGTGTGAAAAAATTTCATTACTCCATGACTATATTTTTGTAATGTAATAGCTTTGCAAACTCTGTTATCATTGTTTGACAATACAAAAGGTGTTTTATTTAGATAGGAATCTAAAAATCAAAACAAATCTTCACTTTTGCAACTTCCAGGCACTTAGAAATAGTTATAGTAGCACTGCAAAATTCTAGGGGAAGATGAGAAACAGCAGAGGTTTGCAACTTCCATAAAAGAACTATCGCATTTCCCCCAAAATAAGACCAGGTCATATATTAATTTTTGCTCCAACATTTAAATGAGGTGATTATTACATATTTTACTTCATTATTTTTATTCTAACACTTAATGTTAATATTTGTGCAGCTAGAATTGCACTACAAAAGTCCTCATTTAGTGACCACAATTGGAACCAGCAACTTGGATGTTAAACAAAACTGTATCCTAAGTGAAACAGCTTCCTTTCTTTTGCTTTTCAGATCTGCAAAGGTCATAAATGTGAGGATTGGTTGTAAAGTTACTTTTGCATCATTTTTGTAACTGCGAATGGTCACTGATACTATGTGGTATCAATTCCAGCACTGTTCTCCCCATACACAAACATCTAGCCCCCATAGCATTGTAGGGTAAGATCTATTAGTTCATTATGAACAATGCATTTTATGTATTAAGATTCCTTTTATGCGAATGATCCCCAGAGATTTAAAAACACTGAAATATTTTGAAAATATGTAACTATAGTCTCATAACTGCTGGGGTGCTGCCTTACAATGTTCACTGCAATTTACTTCGAAGAGCTCTAACATTTTTCATCTATGCTCCTACACACTGTTAATTTCCTGAAACAGTCTTTGTGTATCACAAAATAAAATACATGTGCTGGCTCATAAGCACTGGTGTTTTTTTATCTTTTGCAGATGTATTTTTTGAAGATTCATGTGTACAGTCAATACTACAATGTTTACGACTACGTGTGTACGTTTGCTTCTCAGCTTAACCAACTTCAGTGGGTTGTGTTATGTAAGTAAGTACAAGAATACTGATACATTAAAGAATATTGAAAAAGGCTTTGTTTACATACTACAGTAAACTCTGGGTTATTTCACACATACTGTACATCATTAAATTCAGTATTCCCCTTAGAGACTAGACAACATTAAACTTCCTCAGATGGAAAAATCCATTAGATTTTTAAAATTCTTAATTGTCTATGTTCAACTTTATAAATTTTGAAAGATTTCTATAAAAATATGCAAAGTAATAAAATTCTTCTCATGATAGATTCTAGGATATCTTCAGGGCTAAGGGAAGTTAATGCTGCTATTTAGCAAACCCATCTATGCTTTTTATGCAGGCAAAACAATTTTTTAATGATTTTTATTTTTAGTTGTACTCATATTTCTGGGTATCGCTCGATGGCTTATTTCTAACTGATTAATTTATAAAATTAGGTCACCCATAATAATAATAAAAAGGAAAATCTCATATTTTTCATCTACTGCTTTAAAATTTGTAGTGTGCATTCATATGTATATTTTCTTATATGATGCCTATTTTTAATTTCTCCCTTCCAGCTGAGGCAAAAATCACTCATGCAGAGATGTTATATCTAAAATGCAAAAAACAAAAACAAAGCCACAAGTTCTTCTCACTTCCAATATTTAAACAAAATTGTTTTGCATGATCTGATTTTTTTATGCTACCCACTGCTATTTCTATGGTGCCAAATCTATATTTATAAGTACAATTCAACAGTTCATGATGGGCAGTAGCTAGTAATCTCCCAAATGGTGTCGAAGCCGGGTTATAGTTAGGCTTATAAAATGCTGCTTAGAAAGCTTCAGTTGAGTCCACAATAACTCTGAGATATAAGATGAAGCCATAGATTTTGCTGTTAAAAATAAAAATTTAAGGTATTGAAATCTTATGTACTATAGTGTATAAAATGAAGAACAAATTTTAATAACTTTTTAGCCACAATTTACACAAAAATATGCAATAAGAAGCTAGACATATTTATAAATGGAAATCAGGAAAGGATGGAAAGCACAAGATTAGCACCATGCAATTAATCTCTTCAGATGAAATATGCAAAGTGGAATTTGGTTCCTCTGTTATACAAATGCAGATCTGTATGCTCAGTGGTGGGATTCAAATATGTGTGGATGCGCTTCTGGAAGTCCGTTCTGGGCCTGGGCAACAAAAAATTAGCTGAATCCCACCACTGTGTATGGTCCAATGTATGCAATGGAGAAAATTTAAAAGCATATCCTTATGCAACACACACAAATCATAATAAAGGACTAGAGCATAGTGAACTTTAAAGGCTGCTCTCAATTTTCCCATAGTTTTGACATGAACATGTCCCAGTAAAATCTTTTTCATGACATGGCCTCAGGTTCATTCTCTAGTGTCTAGTCCATATCTGAGACAGCTTAAAACCAATCTTCGCTATTCTGGTGTTAAAATAATGTCCTCCTCTTTATGATAAAAATATTCTATGATAGTTTTGGTGGAGTAACTAAGAACTTTAACAACTACTCAAACAGCATGGCCATCAAGTGACATGAGTGTAATTTTTCCCCAGGGACACTGTCTTCCAAAGTCATTCTGCCTTGGACAAGGAGGGACTTTGTTTTTTTCCAAACTAGGCTCTCCCCTTATATCTGCCAATCCCAACTTGGAGACCAACATAAGCCTCATCAGCATCTGAACAGTGGTAACTAAGGTGGACAGTCTGCTCTTCATAGCACAGCTTTCTTTACATCTAATAGCTGAATAACAGTTCAAACTCCTTTGGAACGCAGATTTAGCACTATTCCAGAATAGCAGGAATCTGATGTTCAAAAAGAGCTGATCAGCTAACAGTTGGGCTCCTTCTCAAAACATCTCTGCAAAACTTTTGCTCAAAACTAATTAACATCCATCAGAACTCATCTCCCCACCCCATCCCAGGTTAAGAGTGATATTTTCCTAAAAACTGATGACATTTTATGGGAAGAGAACAAAACAACACTTACAGTAGGTAACACAGCAATTCCTGTTTTAATGTCTGCTGTCCACTGGAAATAAGATGAGCACCCTTTTGGCTTATGGCAGAATAGGATCGCCAAGGGGGAGTAGCAAACTTTATGCTGTTACACTTTGCTAGCTCAAGGATTAGTAAATAACACTTGGGAAGAAGTCTC
This sequence comes from Protobothrops mucrosquamatus, assembly GCF_001527695.2. Lineage (NCBI taxonomy): Eukaryota > Metazoa > Chordata > Lepidosauria > Squamata > Viperidae > Protobothrops > Protobothrops mucrosquamatus. The sequence goes on along the minus strand of NW_015387893.1, from coordinate 271,212 downwards.
TATTGTTCATGGGCTTTTTTTCCCTTTCAAACTCACAAAATTGTAGCATTTCTTACAAATATATTGGTTGAAATTACTAATATGCTGCTGTAGCATGAGCCATGCAAATTTTTAACGTGCTAAGCACAAGAGAGTAGAAATTACATATTTGCCTCAGTCTGAAATCTGATAACATTTTAAATAAAAGCAAAACATTTCAAAATGCCACCAGGAGAGATGATCCTAGATTACTATTTTTTTTTTCTAATTCAAATATGGCTTTTGTGAATGCCAGTAAATAATATAAAAAGATAAATCTATTGGGTGAAATGTTAGAGAGGCAATTGGCAGTGGATGGGTAAGGAAAGAAGTGATTAATTTATAATTGGCTCTTTTGTCACATTTAGAATAGTGAAAACTTTGTCTAAACGCATTTTTTTGTTTCACTGTATGCCAGTCAAGCATTTTATTAGCTGTTTGAAAAACCCTCATTTGCATACGTTTTAAAAGGTAGTCTCTGCACAGATCAATCATTCCCAAAGTAACCTTAAAAATATATTTAGGAAAAGTGAAGAAAAAGAAGAAAGAATGGTTACTTCTGCTTCTGAATTTCAATACAAGCACTTGATCATGCAAACAACTTTATTCATAACTAGAAGGAAAGAAAAATTGTCACTGCACACAAACAGAGCTTTTTCACCCCTGACATTGGGCTTAAGATATTGCAAAGTAGAGTGTCAGACCTTATTCTTGTATGTCAAAACAATGAGGACAACATTTTTAAATGGAAGAACTGAAGCTGTTTTCAATCTATTGTTATCTCAATTGCTGCCTGGCAAATTGCTCAAATGATTAAAATAATGATACTGTTTGTCAGCCCTTTAAGGTAGATAAGGTCAGGAAACAGGAATTGCTAAGAGTCTTAAACGGTCTTTAATGTGGTTAGGTATTGCAGCCTATCAAATTCCCTCCCTACTTCAACTTATACATATCGTAATCATGACACAGTTGTTTCAAGTTTCTTTCTTATATTTTCTCCTTCTTTTCAGGACTCATATCCTTTTGTAATGGCTTGACATTCCTCTCTGCCTTCTTCAAATCCACATTATAAAAAGTTTTATATATTAGTGAGGTACTTTTTCTATACACCTTATTTCTCCATCATGAAAAAATTAAAATTTCTTTCAAGTTGTGCTTGATCCATATCTTGACAACAATACAGCAATTGTTTACTATTGACTTCTTCCAGGATTTTTTTTTTAAAATTCTGTTCTAGTCTTCAGAACTTCCTGGTGGTTTTCCATTCAATCCAAACCTACTTAACTTTTCTAGATCAATCAAAGTTGGCTGGATGTTAGTTTGTAATACAGCTATAACCAAAGTGGATGAATGTACTAATTGAAGTAAAAATAGGTTGGGATGCTATTTTACCTCTCTTTTGGGTCACCCAAATGTGTGTGATCCACATACATAACGTTTTCCCTCTTCTAGCAGAATTTACAGTCTAAGTATGTATTTATTTATATAATAAATTCTATTCCACATATTCAGTCCAAACATGTTCTTTACAATGGTTTGGGGACTAAATTTTAAAAAATGTAAAAAGACACTTGCAATTTTAAACAAAATAACTAATTAACTAAAGGAACCTAAATTCCTATGTAGTTATAGCACCCAAACCTACCTAGACAAACAAGGCAAGTCTGCAAATTGGTACCAGCAGAAGCACGTTTATATAGAAGATTTCAGTTCTATTGATACAAAGGATATCTCAAGGATGTTTGTTTAGTCTAGGCCTAACGTGTCTTAACAAAGAGTACCTTAGTCGGAATAAATGTATATAATAGACACCTTTCGGTTAGTCTTACATGTCTCCTACTCCTTGGTGTCGTGAGTGAGAATATGGAAAAACAACACGTTCGTATGTGATCTGGTCTCCAGAAGTTTGAACCGGGAAAATACTGTTATGGACTTCAACTCCCAGAATTCCTCAGCCAGCTTGCCACATTGGGTTTGGGATTGTGTCAACCATGCCACATTAACTGCATCTTACAAACGGAAATAAAAACAAATTTGTGAGATTAATGTAATTTTACACTTTTCAGATACTTGCCAGGCAAAACAACAGGGACAGAGATAAGACTCTTTTCTATTTCCCATGTCAGGACACATAGATGACAGGTTTCACAGACACTTGAAGACTTCTAAGCCAAAATTACTTTATATTTATCTTTCAACACAGTTATCCAGGAGGAGAATTACAATGGCAACAGAGGCAGATGTATTTTAATAGGCTCTTTAAATTCTTCCATAGCAATTAAGTTTGGCTCTTTTGTCAGTCATGTTTCCAGAAAAAAACAAAGTTGTTTTCATGATTGTAGAGATCTCAAAGAGTACCTTCTAAATTCTAAAAGCAAAATGGAAAGAGAGGTCTCCTTATTGATACTCAAAAAATAAAAAGAGGCTAAAAGCAAGGCCTCCTTGTATAGGATATTTACCTTACAAAGAATAAAGAATGAGTAATGCAATATATGTTATTTCAAATACAGTAACCAACTCATTATGAGACATTCTGCCTGGCTTACATTCATCCTCCAAAATCAAAAAGATTACTTACAAGAAAGGTGGGCAAAATTGGTGGTTCCCAGGTTATGATAAATAGCAACAGAGAAAAGATAAAATTGTTTCTTGCACCTGGACAACACAGTTCTGTTCTGTGGTTTATTCTCTGCTAAATCCATAAATAAAAATGAGAAAGTCAGCTGAGCTGGAGAGATATTTTCTAGCGATGTGGAACATCCAAGTGATCATATGCCAAGCTGATTTCTAGATCCACATTAGAACTACAATAATGTATCAGCAAATCTGGAAAAAGCATAGATGTCGTTGTTATAATTGGTAGTTTGCATTGGGAGTGGATCAAGATTAAAATGTGGTCTCAATGGATATATTAAACTATGGCCTAACTATTTACTTTCTAACTACTCACTCCGATGAGACAATCATTCAAAGCTTTGTGTATATTTATTAAAGCCACACCCAGGTTTTCTAAAATTTATTCAGTTCTCACCCTGGCTGACGATTTGGTGGGACATTTCCTACACAGCAGGAAATTAGCACACAGACAAGATTTTTAACTGTAATGATCTAAATGATAACATTAATACAGAGAAGATAGAGAAACCCTCTGGAACGAGCTGCCCCCAGAGATCCGGGTGATTCCGGATCTCCCCTCCTTCCGCCGCGCCCTCAAGACTTGGTTGTTTCAGCGGGCAGGACTGGCCTAGGGGCATTTTAATTGGTTTTAACTAAATTTTATTAGAAGCGGCCTATTTAAATATTTATTTTTAATCATTTTCTTAAATTTTGTATTGTATTGTA
>NW_015387893.1:230685-266568 GCF_001527695.2 Protobothrops mucrosquamatus | reverse complement strand
GACTCCGAGATCCCTCTCACAGTTACTACTATTGAGCAAGGTACCCCCTATACTATACCTGTACAGATAATTCCTGAAGCATTCATTAGCCAAGGCTTAGGAATAGGGACAGCTAGAGACCAATAGAATAATTGTTAGATTATTATTGAAATGTTTATTAGATTATATTTCTTATATATCCCACTTTCAACTTTAGAGAAAATGTATAAAACTTTATTAATTCTGTGGTTCGAGGTTCCTTGGCATTTTGGCCAGAATCCCTTTTCTTGGAGTGCTTCAATAAAAGATAACAAAACCTGCACCTCATGTCTGGTGTTCTTCATCAGCTTTTGCGCCAGGCTCAGACCCGAATTGGGGACAACTGACCCATGGTGGGAGAAGATATGGTCCTTTAGCTGGGCCAGTTGCAGACTTGCAGATTATCAAAGTCTCTCAAGATCCTTCTTTGCTCAAATCAGAAAGTTTGCACAGGAGGTAAATTGTATTTTTAAATAGAAAACATTATTTTCCTGTCAATCACTTTGATATGATTTCAGCCACCCTTCTGAGCTGCTCCTGAGATGAAAGATCTGTTATAAGGACATATCCTCAACAAATGGTTAGCGTGTCAAGTCAATGCTAAAGCAAGGTGGGGTGTCTGGAGGATATCTTTCATAAAATCAGAATACATCAGGCATAGTGTCTAATGAAGATGAGTCTTGTTAATGATACTAGATATATGGAAGTAATTTGCTCCTACTCTACAGTCATAATAGCTCCAACAGGAAGAGTGTGAATAAATTCTCACTAAGCCATTTCTGAAAATTGAGGACTAAGTAAACAATCATAGTATGCAGGTGTGCTGTCCCACTTAAGCACACACACACCACAGGTATAAAGAGTCTTTATTGAGGCTTCCAACCTGAATTGATATTCTCCAGCAATTCCATATGCCAGCACCAGCTCAACCCCAATAAGTTCCACAGACTACTCAAATGAAGCCAACACTAGTCCTAAAGGCAAAGATAATTTCCAAGAGAAAGGCAAATCCACAGGGCAAGGCAAAGGCAAGAGCTGAGGAGACACAATCTGAAATTCAAGGCAGGAACACACAGCAAGGAAATGAACATATTATTCCCACCATCATCTCCATCTGTCTACTGTGCTAAGTAGCCAACTTCTGGTGCAGCCCATCAAGAGGGGCAGAGGCTACCTCCTCACAAGTAATCTGATTGACCTTAGCTGCTCCTGCTTTTCTCTGTCTTATGTATTCTTGGATCAGGTGCAGAAGGCAGTTTCTCTTTCTCATCCCCAACCGACTGCAGCTGCATGGTTTCTCCATCTTGAAGCCTCAGGGCTGTCCTGCTGCATCTGTGCTTCAGCCAGATCACATTCAGATGGCTGTTTAGAGCCATTGCCCAACTCCTCTCCTGATATGCCTGGAACAGGTTCATCTTCCTCCAGCTGACATCTGGAAGAGATATCTGAGGAAGCATCCAGGGAGTCATCATAGCAGGCCAGCTATAAGAACAAGAAATAAACTGCAGAAACATTGATATATGCCAATGTTATAATAACTTGAAAGGGAAAAAACATAACTCTACACTCTATTTGTAGGAGATAAACTTTGGAAATAAAGAGAGGTCTAATGGAATCACACATGCTGAAACACACATTGCATCTGCAAATTGGGTGAACCATTTCTACAATATCTTTGTAGATCAGGCAGTGTTTGGCCAAAGATGAGGAAATGATGACCAATTAATATGAATGCCCCCCAGTGGCTCCTGAGCAAGTAGAAACAATCATGATCAAGTATTAGCATAGATCAATGTTTCTCATGATAACAGGGGGGGGGATTCTGGAAGCTGAAGTCCATCTTAATGTTGTCAATGTTGAAAAACATTGGCATATTTATGTCTTTTATCAATTAAAACTAATATTTAGATAAGATACAGCACCACCATTAAATATTTATTTTTTTTCTTAGAGTAATGCAACTTCTGCTAGGAATTGTTTACCTATATCAATTCCATGGGGTGGGCCTTTCAAGGATAGCTACTCTGTTTGGTGATGCCTAAATACAAAGAGGAGAAAAAAACAAATCCAGCAAATTACCGAGCCATCACTTTAATGGATAGCAGTAGCAGATCGTATGCAAGTTATTCTTTGTATAAACTTCTGGATCAGGAAGAGTTAAATCCTGTTTTCAACCAGTTCAGGCTGGATTTAAGAAAGGTTTCAGTACGTTGGATCAATGCTTTATTTGATTTGGAAGCTATTTGAAAGGCCACCTAGGAAGCCTTTATGCAGCATTTGTCATTCCATCCTCAGCTTCTGATGATCTGAACATAGACAGACTGTAGGAAAAACGGCAAACCTCAGACAGGGACAGAAGGTGGATTGCTATGTTATATACACTTTATAAAGACATATCTATGCTAATATATGTAGATGGAGCTTAAGATATATAAAATGTAGCAGAACAAGGTAAGAGATGTAACTTGGCACCAATTGTTTTGCTTTAATATTCATAACTAGCTGTACCCCGCCACGCGTTGCTGTGGCTCAGTCTGGTAAAAGCGTGTGTTGCTTTTACGTCCAACAGATGGCACTGTTTTTTTAAAAAACATGTTTTTACCTGTCACAGGTGTGACATCTATATAATATAGATGGGTATATAAAATCATGCATGTATTCGAATGCAACGTTGTGTGAAAATTTCAAAGCAATCGGTGAAGAACTTTTGGAGATTTAAGATTTTGAACAAACAAACATTTACATTTTTATTTATATAGATATATGTACAGAGTTTATCCCCTCTCCCCCAGTTGTTTCCACTGTCTACTGGCAAATCTAAAATCCTTTCTTTACAAATGACATATACAGATGACATGGCATTCCTTTTAACTGTCAAACCTAGTTTACATTATCCACTGTGCAAATTCACATCATTTAGAATGAAGTACGTGTAGTCCTCAGCTTACAACAGTTCGCTTAGTGTCTGTTCGAAGTCACAATGTCACTGAAAAAAGTGACTTATGACATTGCGGCATCTCCATGGTCACATGATCAAAATTCAGATGCTTGGCAACTGGTTCATATTTATGATGGTTGCACTGTCCCGGGGTCACGCAATCCCCTTTTGTAATCTTCTGATAAGTAAAGTCAATGGGGAAGCCAGATTCACTTAACAATCATTTAACTAACTTAACAACTGCAGCGAGAAAAGGTAATAAAATGGGGCAAAACTCACAACAAATGTTTCCCTTAGCAACAGAAATGTTGGGCTCAATTGTGGTCGTAAGTCGAGGACTACCTGTAGTCTATTTTTTCTTTTTTGCCAAATGACAAGGAAAACATAAATGGTTGAGGCTATTGGAACAGATGGATCCTTTTGTGTATCTTGGTATTTACTTTTCGCACCCATAGTCATGATGCTTGCACTTGATGAATTCTAAAACGATAGCCTCCTGATCTGCAAAAGCTTGCTCCTCCTTTATTATCTTGAAAGGAGGTAGATTAGTCCCTCTCAATCTTTGATGGGAAAGTACCCGTTGCTTTATTGTTATATATGGCAAAGTATGGAGAATGGGCAAGACCATTTTAAAGATCAACTTTTGTACCATGAATTGTACCCAAAACCAAACTGGTAACCAACACAGCTTGTGAAGCAGAAGTCTGATGTGTGTTCTACCAAAAAAACCCCACATAATTATTCATATCACTGCATTTTGCACCAAATGAAGTTTCAGGATACTTTTCATTAAACTAGACATACCCAATTCCAGCAGCCGTTCCTTGTATGTTTTAGCCTCTAGTCCCCTAATAATCTTTGTTGCTCTTCTCTGTACTCTTTCTATAATCTCAACATCTTTTCTACATTGTGGTGACCAAAACTGGATGCAGTATTCAAGTGTGGCCTTACCAAGGCATTGTAAAGTGGTATTAACACTTCACGTGATTTTGATTCTATCCCTCTGTTAATGCAGCCTAGCACTGTGTTGGCTTTTTTGGCAGCTGCAGCACACTCCTGGCTCATATTTAAGTGATAGCCCACTAGGACTCCGAGATCCCTCTCACAGTTACTACTATTGAGCAAGGTACCACCTATACTATACCTGTGCATTTGGTTTTTCTTGCCTAAATGTAGAACCTTACTTTTTTCATTATTGAATTTCATTTTGTTAGATAGCGCCCAGTTTTCAAGTCTGTCAAGATCCTCCTGTATCTTAAGCCTGTCTTCTGGAGTGTTGGCTATTTCTGCCAGCTTGGTGTCATCTGCAAATTTGATGACTTCCCCATCTATTCCCTTATCCAAATAGTTGATTAAGAAGTTGAAGAGCACTGGGCCCAGGACAGAGCCATGGGGCACCCCACTACTCACTTCCCTCCATGTAGATGCAGTTCCATTGAAGACTACATGCTGAGTACGGCCGGTCAGCCAGCTACAAATCCATGTAGTGGTGATGCTGTCTAACCCACATTTTTCTATCTTATCAAGTATATGTTGTGATCTACTTTATCAAATGCCTTACTGAAATCCAAATAAATTATATCCACAGCATTCCTCTGGTCCACTAATTTTGTCACTTGGTCAAAGAATGTGTCTGGCATGATCTTTTTTTGACAAACCCATGTTGGCTTTTGGTAATGACTTTGTTTGCCTCTAGGTTTTCGCTGATTCATTGTTTGATTATCTTTTCCAGAATCTTCCCAGGTATTGAGGTCAGGCTGATAGGTCTGTAATTTCCTGGATCCATTTTTTTCCCTTTTTTGAAGATTCATGATTCATGCTAAAGATACTTGATTCATGCTAAAGACGAAAACATTGGCAGTTACCCAACTGACCACATAATCCTGAAGGAACCATACACAAAAGATAGCTGAACTCAGTGTATCACCCATTTTTCAAAGATATTCCATAGCTGTGAAACATTTGTTTCAACCAGAGTGGAAGGAATAATGTAGGGACTGGTTACCTTCTGTGGACTCTGTATCAAACTGTTCTTCAATGTAGAGTTTCTATTTGGTTTTATGTGGTAAAATTGTATAATGGCATGTTTCTGCATCTGTATTCCTTGATAAGCTCCTCTCCGGGGTGAACTTTTACAGAAGAGCATTTTCAGACTCTGCCTTCAGCATACAATGAAAGGAAGAACAGACGGGATCCTGCAGCTCAGAGCTTATTTATTTGTGGAGAACCTCCAATGGAAAATTTAATTCACTACGTGCTGTACTGCTGTCCCTAGAATCAGATTTATCTATTTACTTCTACGGAAACTTATTTGGACTTCATGGAGCAAATTATTTGCTTCCTGCTGGCAGATTTGGGACTCTCTGAAACGCACCAAGTTGGGTGATTTGCACTAGCTGCAAAAATGTGAAGAAAAAAGAATGTGCAGCTACAGCAGTAAATTGTGCAGGATCTGAGCATTGTTCATGATTTGCAAATTCTGTGTTAAAGGGTAGCTGATTGTGTAATAGGTTGACAATTCTGGTTGGTGAGCCTTTATAAATAATCATTTTATTATGAAAGTCATTTTATTTTGGAATTGGTAAATCCAAAGGTTTCAATAAAAAATGGTAAAAAATGTATTTTTTATCTGCTTTGTGGTCTTTATTTGGTTTATACAGCAGTTTTCCTCCAAGAGCTCAAAATATCAAATTGTATATATCTTTTCTTTTCCATTCCCTCCCCCCTGCAACAGCAATCTTATGGGATAAGTAGCATTACCGATTAGCCCCAAATCAACCTCTGTGCTGAGAGTGGATCTAAATTTGTGCCTTCTGTCCAGTCCAGTCCTACATTCTAACCATGTAACACATTTTTCCTGACATACATCAATAGTGAAACTGTGACCAAACAAGATACCTATTGTGATCCTGAAAGATTTACCATAAATGAAATAATACGAGACGAGTTATTTCACTGCTCAGCCACCTTCGTAACTGTAACTGCTTCCCTATTTATAGTGAATATAAAATGGATGAAAAATAACAATAAACAAAGGTACAATACCGGGGTTGCATAAGTGTTCACACCCTTCTATAATTAGAGGTGTGGCTGTGTTCAAAATTAACCAATCACATTCAAAATGATGGTAAATAGTAGTTAGTACATGCCTGCCATTAATTAAAGTGATTCTGATGAAGCCTGTGTACAGTTCACCTGTTTTAGTAGGATTTTTTCTGATATTTACTCAGTTGCCTCTTACAGCAAAAGCCATGCTCTGCAAAGAGCTTGCAAAGCATCAAAGGGATCTCATTGTTGAAAGTCATCAGTCAGAAGAAGGAGACAAAAAAAAATAGATGCAAAGTTGAAAACAAAAACAAAAAGAAACCTGGTCAGAGAGGCTGCCAAGAGGTTTATAGTAACGTTAAAGGAGTTGTGGAAAATTCTGGCAAGTGCTGGGTGTGTATTACATGTGATAACAACCTCCCATATTCTTCATTTGTCTGGACTGTGGGTTGGGGTGGCAAGATACTATAGAAGTATTATTTTTAACAAAGAAAAGCATCCAAGCCCGGGTACATTTTGTAAACATCAAATCTGATGAAAACATGTGGGAAAATGTGATAAGACCAAGGTTCAAACTTTTTGGCCATAATTATGAAAAGGATGTTTGGTGCAAAAACAACACTGCATATTACCAAAAGTATGCCATACCCACAGTGAAGCATGGTGATGGCAGCATTATGTTCTGGGGCTGCTTTTCTTCAGCTGGAATTTGGGCTTTAGTCAAGGTGGAGGGAATTATATGAACAATTCCAAATATCAGTCAATTTTGGCCTAAAAACTTCAGGCCTCTCCTAATCTACAGAAAATGGAAAGGAATTTCACCTTTCAGTACAATAAGAATCCCAAGCATACCTCCAAACTAACAAAAGAATGGTTTCACCAGAAGAAGAATGTTTTGGAATGGCCCAGCCAGAGCCTGGACCTGAATCCAATTGAAAATCTGTAGAGTGACCCAAAGATGGCTGTGGACAGGAGATACCCTCACAATCTGACAGATTTGGAGAGCTTTTGAGAAGAAAAGTGGGCAAAGATGTTGAAAGCAAGACATGCCATGCTGATAGGCTCCTACCACATAAGATAAAATGCTGTTGTAAAATGAAAAGATGCTTCAACAAAGCACCCTTTTAAAGGTGTGCTTCTGTATGCAGCCACATTATTCTATGTTTTTTACTGTTATTTTACCCCTAAAGAATGTCAGTTTGTTTTACAATTGAATTGTATGGTTTATATGTTATATTAAAGGTGGAAAAAACTCTGAAGTGGTTTATCTTGGTCTGGTTTTTTTTTTATATCTCAAAAACCTTTTAACGGGATGCGTAAACTGTTTGTATCCACTGTACTTCTTCAGCATAAGCTATGTTACCTAACTCAGTTTCAATGTTAAAATATTCAGCACTGTTCATTTGGCTAGTCTTTCCTTCCGCCAGCTGCTAAAGGAGGTAATACTGGTAATAGTTATAGAGGGAAGATATGTTAGCATTCTGAGTTTGATTGGCCATATTGCAATGTCCCTGTTTGATCAGCAAACTGGTACAGTGGATTCTACAGTGATCAAGGCAAGATACTGTGCTCCAGAATGGATGTATAATATGTAGATCTGGCTGATAAACAGAAATGGAAAGCATGTGTACATTTAGAAGGTTGGCTGTAACTAAAATATAAACAGATTGCTTTGGCTGATACTCTACATATATACACATCGAAAGACAAACACAATTTTTATTAGCACAGTGCTTATTTTGTAATCTAAATCTAAGCATATCCAGTTTTGTTATATATTTGACTTCCTCACCAATAAAATCTTGAAAAGATTTTTTGGGGAAAAAAACCCTGAAAGGACTAAAAAAATCAAACCACATTTATTTACATTGTCAATTTTTTTTCATGCCCCTAATTTATCAATTTAAAACCATTATAAAATATCATTTAAATTAAAAAGACAATTAAAAAGACAAACTAATAATGGGCAGGAAAAACCAACATAAATTCATTTGTTTTAAGACTAACACAGGACAACAACAGAGTCTTAAATGAAGACAGTCAATACAGATGAAATCAAATGCAATGTTCTCATTGGGTTTTCTATCTGGCCAACCTCAGAGCAAAATCATTATATTATGGCTTGATATTGCCTGTATACCCTTGGATGCTAACAAACCTACCAATTCAGTGGGGAAAAAGGGAAGGTGTGATAATGCCAGGACTTCGTCTACAAAATACTAGAACCAGTTCGAGACAACTGCAAAGAGCTATTATTAGGTATTAATAATATCTTATAATCTGTGCCAATACTTCTAATGGCTGAGTTTGTGTTAATTCCTTGTTTTAAGGAATCTCCCTTATCCCAAAGGCTCCCTAAGTCAAGTTTAGCACATCCTTCTTAGGACATTCACATCATCAGTACTCCTGATTTGTAAATGTCCCAATCTATATAAATAAACATGTAAATATTTGTTTGTTCAAAATCTTAAATCTCAGAAAGTTCTTCACCGATTGCTTTGAAATTGTGACACAACGTTGCATTCGAATATGCGCATGTTTTTATATACCTACTATTATATAGATGTCACACCTGTGACAGGTAAAAACATGCTTTTTTGAAAAACAGTGCCATCTGTTGGACGTAAAAGCAACACACGCTACAATTTTACGATTCCATTTCAATGTTTCCAATTTACGATCCATTTACGATTTCCAAATTTCCAATTCTTTCTTTTCCATTTAACCAGACTGAGCCACAGCAACGCGTGGCCGGGTACAGCTAGTTAGAATATATTTACAAAGGATGCAGTAACTAAGGTGTGCTTAATAGGGCTTTGCAGAGTTTAAAGGGCTGTTTCAATTTCACAATGCTGTAGTCGATCACCCCAACAAGGTAGATTCATGGAAACCAAGGGAAATGTGCATAAAAGCTGCAGATCAGAGCAGATGCTTTTGAACCTTTTAAAAAAGCCTTTCAATACTTGACACAGATTCAATGAAAGAGAATGGCTCTCTAACACTCACGTGAGTAGCTAGTCAAGGAATTTTATCATCTCATAAATTCTTTGCTCTTTAGTGATGGACAGAATAAGATTGCTTTGAATTTCATTCACTTTATCAATTCTCATTTTTTTAATATGGCTTGCTGTAAGCCTTGACTTTGCTTTCTCATTTGCTGATGAAATATTAAACTTATGCATTGATCTTGCCAGCAGAACTGGGAGTTCAGTACAGCTCTTAGCCCTCTGAGCTTGGGCTCAAGTCTGATTAATCCAGCCAATACTCTAGGACCAAAACAATATGCAGTCTTTTATAGACTGCATGATTGTGGCAGATTCTCAAAATGGCTACAAATGCCTGTTTAAATTTGTGGTATTGTTATCTCCCGGGGAAAGCCTTCTTCAGCTGCTCTATTAATTGTTTCCAGGAAACCTCAGGCTGAAAGAAACAAGTCTTGCCAGTGATATAGGAATGTTTTTTTAGAAGAGACCAAGCTTGCCAATCATCTATGCCAATCCTCAAAGAACCATATGGCAACATAACAAAACAATACCACCTATGAAGCAAAGCACTAGATAAAAATCAGTGACATGTCAAGCCTGGCATTCAGAATAGGAAGTGAAAAAAATCAGATTTGGGGGGAGTAGTTTCTGCATTGAATCATCTGCCTAAATTTGATTTTTTTTTCCTGATTAATTGGGATGCTACCATGCTGTTATTTTGTCATTTTGTTCCTGTCTTAAAGATGGTACAGGGAAATAGTTTTGAAAAAGAGTAATGAAACCCTTGAAGATATCTGTATGAAACCTGACAGATTAATGTCTACTAAAGGACATTATGTCCACTAATATTATTGCTATTTCCACCTCATTTTGTCAAAAATATGAGCAGTAGCTGCTGCAGCTATTTTGATGCTTCCTCATGATACCTTTTGGATGAATTATTTTGCAAATCCAATTTTAAGACTCAAAGTGTCTCAGATTGAACTGATTTGCCCTCAAATCTTGAATTGCATACCCAAAATAAATCTTTCTTCATTGCTCTAATTGTATGTTTTACAACTGAAATTCCTATGTACTAGAACAGGGGTGTCAAATTGCCAGTCCACAGGCCAGATATGTCATGGTGAAACCACACCCACTCCATTACTGGCAATGGAAAAAAAAGTCACGATACATCACGTGACATTGCGAATTTGACACCCCTGTACTAGAGTCTCCAGTAAAAAAGCTATCTAAACAGTGTAAGTTCTTTTGCGATATACTGCCATGCCAGCAGATATTGGCTAAGTATGCATCATAGCTCATTTACTTTTCTACTAACTTCTCAGTATCTGACAATAGAGCTAATTTGGTGCAAAAAGTGATAAATGACTCATCTCCTTTATCGTATATCACTGATTCTCCAGAATGTTCTGTATAATGAGTAGAGCATGACAATTCCTTTTTTCCCTTTAAAATCACTCTTTGTAGAGGCATAAAACACTTTCGGTGCTATAAAAAGTATCAGATGGTTGCAAAATGTCACTGTAAGTTATTTCAAAAGAGGAAGGGGAAAATCATACATTTGGAATAAGAAATAATTCATATTGTCAAATGGTATTCAATTTGCCTTTTTCTCACAGAAGTCAACACTTATTTAACCATCTTTTTAGACTAATGTGACGAAAGTACAGGCTTTTGTTTAACAATGAATAAGAATCATTGGCCAATCAGCAAGACTACTGTATCCGTTAAATTTAATTTAATTTAATTTAAATGTATCCATTAAACTACTGTATCTGTTAACTTTGGGAGAAAACTATCAGACCATGTGGTAAAAAGTACACTATGTTCAAATTAACTAAGCAAACATTATTGGAGATCAACCACCACTTTATTTTTCTTTGTTCTTTATCCTCCATGTTATCCATTTACCTTTCCTCGTTATAACTGTTACAATTTTATCACAAATGCCTGCTCAAGTTTTAAAAGTAATAGCAAGCCTATTCACTTCCGACTTGCCATGGCACAAAACATCTTTATTCACTACCCATTTTTCAGGGACATGTCCTCATAACGTTAGCACCATCTAGGAGTGACTTCAACACATTATATATTCAGTATGAAGTCAGGGAAACAGACTGTCTCACTTTCCTTTGCTGTACTGATCCTTTGCTGCTCAGGATTCAAAACGATCTTGACAGACTTGAACAACAGGCCCTATCCAACAAAATGAAATTTAATGTGGAGAAAAGCAAGGTTTTATACTGAGGAAAAACCAAAGGTACAAGTACAGATTAGGTGAAATCTGGCTCAAAAATAGTAACTGTGAGAGGGACCTTGGAGTCCTAGTGGACAATCACTTGACTATGAGCCAACTGTGTGCAGCAGCGGCCAAAAAAGCTCATACAATCCTGGGTTGTATAAACAGAGGCATAGAATCAAAATCACATGAAGTATTAGTACCGCTTTATAAATCCTTAATGAGACTACACCTGGAATACTGCATCCATTTTTGGTCATCACATCACAAAAAAGATGTTGAGACTTTGGAAAAAGTGCAAAGAAGAGCAACTAAAATGATTAAAGTCCTGGAGACTAAAACATATGAAGAACAGTTGCAGGATTTGGGTTTATATATGCTATATCTAACAAAATGAAATCCAATGTAGATAGAAGTAAGGTTCTATACTTAGGTAAAGAAAACCAACTGTACAGCATCCAGTTTTGGTCATCACAATATAAAGGAGATGTTGAGACTCTGGAAAGAGTACAGAGTAAAACAACAAAGATGATTAGGTGGCTAGAGGCTAAAACATATGAAGAACTTTTGCAGGAACTGAGTATGTCTAGTCTAGTGAAAAGACGGACTAGGAGAGATATAATAGCAGTATTCCAGTATTTGAGTGGCTGTCACAAAGATTGGGGGGGGGGGCTATTTTCCAAAGCTCCAGCAGGCAGGCAAGAACCAATGGATTGAAACTGACCAAGGAAAGAAGCAACCTAGAACTAAGCAGAAATTTCTTAACAGTGAGATTAATCAACCAGTATAATGGCTTGCCTTCAGAAGTTATGGGTGCCCCATCACTCCGGGATTTCAAGAAGAGATTGGACAGCCATTTGTCTGAAATGGTATAATGCAGACTCTCCTGCTTGAGTAGGGAGTTTGACTAGATGACCTCCAAGGTCCCTTCCTACTCTGTTATTCTGTTCTTTCCTAGTGGTTGTGGATAGCAATCCACTTAGCTGCAATTGATTCAAAGTGTCCATTGAGATAAGCACTTCATTGTCTGGTTATTAGATGCATTGTTCCCAAGAACATTTTGGTTTTAGGTTCTAGAGACTCAGATACCCCCCCACACACACACACACCTTTTCTCTTTTAACTGGATATCAAACTCCCAAGACATTAATACATTTGTCAGGTGAAAATACTTCTATTTTGGTGTGCATATATGTGTAAGTGTGTTTGCTGGAAAAATTCTAAAATAGGGAAAGCGCATGACACACATAAAAATAAATGTCCAATGAGGATTGTGAGAGAGAAAAGACTCTTTGCTAGACCCCCCCCCAATGGTTTTTGGGGGATTTTGATTCCAAGAGTGAAAAAAGAAATAGAGATCTAGAACCACAATAATACTTTGAAGATCCCTGGTTCAGGTTTCTCTGCTTTGTATTTCAAACCTGTACTTCTGATCAGTCAGGGAGACTTTGAAGGGGAAGAGAAGTTGGCATAAATATCCTGATCTTTTATTTCTCTCCTCAGGAGATAAATGGCTTTATGGAACTATATCATAGCTTTCGTCTAGAGGTCATTCAGATTACAGCAGATAAAAATCAGAAATTTAAATTGGCTGTTCGTTTCCTATAATTGACCCTGGAAGAATAGGGAAAGAACATCAAGGAATTCCCCCACTCAAACTACCCAGCATTAAGTTATGTGTGGGCATCAATCCTGCTTGGCCTGATTGCTAGAATGCTATAAAAGCAGATTGTGAGATGCTTGTCTCAGCTGCAAAATCAAATTTGGTGTGATGACTGCTGTTTTCATGGCTTGTTCCATTTGTTGTTAAAGATAATGGTTCTTTAAAGACCTTGTGAAGGGAATGGGAATGTTAACTGTGAGGAAACAAGAAGTCATACATATAACTGTTTAATTTTGCAATATAAATTTGCTACCTAGAGTTAATAATATGCCACTCAGGCAACCTCTCTGGAAAGGAGAAATATTGCACAGGTAAATGCTGACACCGGAAACAAAAAGAGATGAAAGGATGATATCTGGGCTTTTACCTTTGTCAAGGAAAATTTGTTTATCACAGGCAAGCAGGGAAAAGGCAAACTATACAGGTGCCTAAAAATAAGATACCATTTTTACTCCAGTTAAATACAGTGATTTGTTATTCTTTTCATATAGGTGGTTATAGCCCCACTGAGCTTTCCTCTTCTGCTTCAAGCTAATTATAAGCTTTTCACATTAGAACATTGTATGTTTTTAATGTACTAGTCTCCCTTTGTTCTATCCATATCAGAGAGCATGGCATAATTTGGGTAAACATGAAGCTCTTATCAGCAACTATTCCTGATAATTTTGTGGTGGATCCCTTTATCTATCAAAAGTAAATCATTCCTTTGGCTTATATTTTTTTTCCACTCGGTGTTGTGATAATGATGTTTTAATACTCTACAGAACCATACAAGTATGCTAATTGCAAAAAAGTTCAATTTTAACTCTGTTTATGTATGACCTTAATTAAGCATATTCTGATGCTCTTCTAGGATCTCAAGGAACTGCAGTGTAGATAACATTTTGTATTCTTAATTTTTATCATCAGAACATTTTGAAGTAAGTCAGACAGAAATATCCTGAAGTCTATTACTCAAGGATTATATCATGTATAATCCACTATATTAATGTACCTATCTTCTATACCAGGGTCCCTATCCTGGCTTCATCTTGTTCAAGTTAAATATTACATTGCTCTCCAACAATTATTCAAATATGTCAGAATTAAAATGGTGGTCTTCAGGTAATTTCCCACAGGGGTTGGACTAGATGACTTCCAAGATCCCTTCCAACTTTATTATTATTATTGTTGTTGTTGTTGTTACTTGTATGGTAGTAAATACAATTGTCCAAGACACAAATTACTGTTCCAAAGAAGATTAAGAAATAATTAGGTTCTACCAGAGTTTGAAATTTAGACCAAAATATTTTCTAATCAAGACTTTGGATTTCCTGGATAGGTTGACGTTAGAACTTAAGGATAAGAGTGAAAAAGATTACTACGAAATCTGGAACAAATTGTATGATTGGTTGGGGAAAAATAGAGGGAAAAATGCTCCGATTCAGCGAAACACATTGATCAAGCATGATACTGATTAAAGGGAAAATATTTAAATATTAAAGTGAAAATTAAGAATATTGATGACGGGAACTATCAGAGAGAATATCTATGGAAAAGAAAAAGAAAAAAGAAACATTTGTGTGAATACGTGAATTATGGATTATAGATATTAATTGCTGACAATTTTCCTTTGTAAATGTAAGCCAGGCAAACACACTGTTAATCACCTATTATGTGATTTATGTTTTAAAAACTAATAAAGTTTATTAAAAAAAAGACTTTGGATTTCCAAACTGGAACAGCCTATAATACTGTAGTAGTAAACTACTAAAAAAACAAATCATAAACCAGCTTAGAAGCTGAAAGAAATGAAGAGAAAGGTTCTGCAGTTGTAAAAAAAATATATTTTGTGCCAGATCATTTTATAAAACATATTTCACCAAAGACCAGAAGTCAGCAAAGGTAATAGCCACAATGCTCTAAATAACTTTTATGAGCAGTATGAATTGCCCACAAAATTCTATAACAAATTCATTTCTGATTCAGATTTAGTTTTGAGTTATTACATGTATAATATGTAATAAATAATTATATATATATAGGTAAATATTTCCCTGTCCAGTTGTATCCAACTCTAGGGTGGTGTTCATCTCCATTTCTTAGCTAATGCTAAGCTTAGCATTATCCAAAGACATTTTCCATGGTCATGTGTCCATTTTCCATGGTCATGTGACTATATGCTAAAGGTGCATGGAATGTTATTACCTTTCGACAAATGTCTGCATGTTTTTATAGCCAATGTAATGAATTCCCAACTCAAACACGGGCATTTGAGTTAAAGGAATCATATGGAATAAGATCTAATATCATTGGAGAACATTAATAAATTCCAAGGAAACCAGTGAGATATTTCATACATCTACAAAGACAGAGTCATGACAGTTAAATTCCAAATTTATGTTGCAGGGTGTTTTTTCAATTCACCAGATTTGGAATCCATATTAATAAGAATAGAATAGAATAGAATAGAATAGAATAGAATAGAATAGAATAGAATAGAATAGAATAGAAGAGCTGGAAGGGACCCTGGAGGTCTTCTAGTCCAGCCCCCGCTTAAGCAGGGGAACCTATAACATCTCAGACAAGTGACTGTCTAGCCTCTTTTAAAAAATCTCCAGTGATAAGAGAGCCCACGATTTCTGGAGGCAAGTTGTTCCACTGGTTAATTGTCCTCACTGTCAGGAAGTTTCTCCTCAATTTTAGGTTGCTTCTCTCTTTGTTCAGTTTCCAACCATTGTTTCTTGTCCTGCCCTCTGCTGCTTTGGAGAATAACATGACCCCCTTATCTTTGTGGCAGCCCCTCAAATACTGGAATACTGCTATCATGTTGCCCCTGTTTCGTCTTTTCTTTAGACTAGCCAAACCCAAATCCTGCAACCGTTCTTCATATGTTTTAGTCTCCAGGCCTTTGATCATCTTAGTTGCTCTTCTCTGATTTTTTTCCAAACTCTCAACATCTTTTTTGTGATATGGTGACCAAAATTAGCTGCAGTATTCCAGGTGTGGTCTTACTAGGGTTTTATTAGTGGTACTAATACTTCATGTGATCTTGATTCTATGCCTCTGTTTATACAACCCAGGATTGTATTAGCTTTTTTGGCTTCTGTGTGCTGGCTCATAGTGAAGTGATTGTCCACTAGGACTCCAAGGCCCCTCTCACAGTTACTATTTTTAAGCCAGGTCTCGCCTAATCTGTACTTGTACCTTTGATTTTTTCCTGCCTAAACGTAAAACTTTGCTTTTCTCCACATTGAAGCTCATTTTGTTGGACAGGGCCCATTGTTTAAGTTTGTCAAGATCTTTTTGGATCCCGAGTTTGTCTTTTGGGTTGTTGGCTACTCCTGCCAGTTTAGTGCCATCTGCAAATTTGATGAGCTCCCCTTCACTTCTTCTAAGTCATTTATGAAGATATTGAAGAATACTGGGCCTAAGACAGAATCTTGTGGTACCCTAGTGCTTACTTCTCTCCATGTGTATGTAGTGCCATTGAGGACTACTCGTTGAGTATGGTTTGCCAGCCAGCTACAGATCCATCTGGTGGTGATGTTGTCTATTTCATCTTTTTCTAGCTTACTAAGGAGTAGGTTGTGGTCTATCTTATCAAATGCCTTATTGAAGTCTAGGTATACTACGTCCACAGTATTTCACTGTTCTATTAGTTTAGTCATTTTATCGAAGAATGAAATAAGATTGGTTTGGCATGATCTATTTTTGACAAACCCGTTCTGGCTACTGGTTATAACTTTGTTTGCTTCTAGTTGTTCGCAGATCTGTTTTTTGATTATCTTTTCCTGGATCTTCCCAGGTATTAATATTAGACTGATTGGTCTGTAGTTCCTCGGTCTGTTTTTTTTTTTTTCCTTTTCTAATACGTAGATATCTATACATTATTATGGTTGGTCATACAGTCAGCCAGATGTTTAGACTGGATTTGGATTTTTTCCCACCTATCAAGTCCTTCCCAAGGACTGGGACAGGGAAATGTTATTGTTTCATGGTGTTAAAAATATTGTTGTAGGATATAAGCTGTTTCAAGTAAAGCTGCATTTTGCAATTGACTGATGGGGATTTTGTTGATGCCAATGTTGTTGTTCATTTCTAACCTTCTTCTTGACTTTACTGTTGTTGGCTTCAAGGATGCCCAGTGATCATTTTCACACAGACTATTGTTGTTTCCAAAGGGAATTTTGATTCTTTCACTTTTCACTATTTTTCCCAGTTGATGGTGAGGGTGGCACATTTGTCTAGTCCAAACTCAATTGCAATATCTTAGCTCTACATACGGACAGTATGTAGAAGCAATTCTATTTCAGATGATGTTTTTCCATACAGTTTCAGATCATCCATGTTGAAGAACTGAGATAGCCTGGCAGATGTTGTTAATGTTTGATAGCCATGGCATTATTGGAAACAGTAGAGTAATATACAGTAGTGGAGGTAGGGAGTCTCTTTGAAAGATTCCTCTGTTAATATTAACCTCTTTCAGTCAATCACCACTGACTAGCAGCTGTGTCTTCTATTGTGCCATTGAACTTTGCACATAGCTTCTGATGTTTCCACTGACTCCTATATTTCTAGATACTTGATTATCCAGGGAGTCAAATGCCTTCTTCTATTCACTCCAAGCTACAGTCAAGTTGGTCTTCCTTCTCGTTTAGTTTTCCAAATTTATCTTGTCAATTAGGAACTGATCTTTTGTTCCTCTCCTGTTTGGACAGTTTCCTTTCTGCTCGGGTGGAACTAGATGCTGTTGGAGCACATCAGCTGCCACACTAGTGAGCAATTTGAGAGTTGTTGGTAAGCAAGTAATTGGCTTTATTTTGTGCCTTCAACTCAGTGTTGACTGCTGGCAACTGCCAGGACCAGTCCTTGCATTTTTCTTGACAAGATTTCAGAAGTGTTTTGACAATAAATATTGCCTGCCAGACTCATTGAGAATCATGTAGCATATAAATTTGATAAATTGTGATTATATTGATATAGTATAATGGTTAAAATTTAACTACTTAAAGGCATAGAATTTGTAGGTGGTTTTTGAGATGATATTATTTTAGCAAGGGAATGCATGAACTATTAGGTTTAGTCCAGTAAATGTAGAGTCACTAGACAGGAGAAAATTGGGGAATTTATTTAATTAACTTATCTATTGCTGAGAGTAGTATATGCTTCTGAGTTTGTATCACCTTGAGTAAAGGATAAAAATGTATGGCTACAACAACTTGATGGCACATAATCGATCAGTCAATATTATAAGTAGACGAGAAATCAATGTCTATGTTCCTTGTATTAACTTCCCTTCCCCATTATCGCAAACTCCTAACTACATGCTGCAAGACCTAATTTTACCAGTTGTTACAGCGTTATCTATTCCATTAACAAAAAACATCAAAAAGTGCCATTTTAGCATTAATAAAATGGTTTCTACTGCATGGATTATAATGCATATATACTGACTATGGCAATTTCACTTTTCTAGTGTGTTAAAATTCTAGCTTTTAAAAGAGACTGAAGAGTGCTTCTGCCTCTGAAGCTGATACTGTATTTCTTAAACTATTCACACTTTCTGCCTTCTGAGAAAAATGGAAAGAATCAAAGTAAAATACAGGATGATAATTGCAATTTGATGAAGCAATATGGAAACTCCCACGTTAACTGCCTAGTGTGAAAGCAATGTGGCAGAATACAAGTGGGTTACCAGAGTTTTCTCAGAAACTTCTAACAGTTCTGCCAACATGCTCAGTTTATCACAGTAAAGAATAAAATTAATTCACAATTAGCTTTTCTACTTCTATTGGTATTAACTTGTCATAATATGTTTCCCTTGCTAAGTCATGCTGACATAATCATTTGCTTTGGTTTCAGCTGAAATATGTGGCATTGGTAAACAGAATAGTCACTTTTGTTTATTTGCTAGATTTAAATGTTACTTTTTTGCTAGGGTTTACATGGGAATCACTTCTATTTTTGTCCCTGCAATCCCAATCTTATGAGGTTGGCTAGGCTGAGAGAAAGTGATCAGCTCAGTTAACATTATGGACAAAGACACAAAAATTATCATAAATTTTTTTTAGAAAAGCTAATGTTCATCTAGAATCTTCTGAAGCTGAATAAAATTGTGGAGTAGCTCAAATCCACTAATTTGGATTTACACATCTGACATATTCTACTTGCAATTACAGAGTGCAGCCATAGAAACCTGTTTGTGAACTAGAATATATTGTATGTTTTAATTAAGACTTGAGTCATGCACAGGTAGACTGACATGGACCATCTTCTTTCCTTTGCATCTAGAGCATGAAACTGAAGGATTTAAAGGCAGACTTTGCACATTTAAAACTAATAAACAATGTTTAAAACTAATAAACAATGTTTAGTATTTTTAAATTTTTACTGTCACATATGGATGCCACATTGGAGGCTTAGGCATGAATCCATATATAAAGAGTAGACACAGATTTGTTGCGAGAGGAGAATCTACCTGTTCCTCTGATTTGGAAAGTTATATGTAATAGCTTTGAAAAAAAGGACAAAATGCAGCTTTGAGAGGAATATAGCAAATGGAAGAAAAGAAATAACTATGAAATGGCAGGTCTGTACTTAAAGAAAAGATACAATGCATTATAAAGTTTCCCATATTTTTCATAGATAAGTATAAAGAAATTGCCAGGTATGTCCATTAGGTTTACATCCCACCTATATTTTGTACAAGAAGACATATTTTCCTTACAATAACAACTCTAAGAATTGGGATGGGTGAGACAGACTGATTGGGCAAAAGTCACACAATTGTTTTCATGCTTATGTATGTGTGCGGGGACAGGAGAGACTAGAATTCACAGTCTCATGGCTCCAGTACAGCACCCTAGATACCACATCAATGCCATATGCTAAATAAATAAGTCACTACACCAGACTAACTCTCATTTCATTTTGAGCTTGGTTGCGCAGGAGCTCTGATTTTATGTTACATTTTTTTAAAAAGAATCACCAAATGAAAATCCTTTTATAAAAGTACATAAAATTACTCAAAGAGGAAAGTTGCATGGTTTTGTTAGTCATGACTTTCCAAAATGCTAGATAATGTGCTCATGTGACATTTGTGCACTTATATTCCAAGCAGCTTTTACCAATCCAGTGGAAACATTCATTGACTAATCTCTTTAACCCAGGGGTAGGCAACCTTGGCTCTTTTATGACTCGTGGACTTCAACTCCCAGAATTCCTGAGCCAGCATAGCTGGCTCAGGAATTCTGAGAGTTGAAGTCCACGAATCATAAAAGAGCCAAGGTTGCCTACCCCTGCTTTAACCCAACCACCTGTTTGTCCAGAAGTCAGCTCTACATACATAAGAAGACAAAACCTGAGATGGTAAAATGAACTATTTTGCCTCAGACCACAAGGTACAATGCTGCCATTTTGGATTATACCGCTATGTGTCTGGAGAGGACCTACATCAGGGAGTCCATATCCTGATATGCTGATTTTTTGCTTCTGGAGAACACTAAAAAAATAGAATTCTCCTTCTTTAGGCTGAAATGACGATGGCTACATCATGTGTTATTTCAGTACCTTTCTCTAGTACAGTGTCCTGCTGCTGTTGTTTGTATAGATTTTAGAGACAAAATACTGCAGTTTGAATGTTAGGAAAGCTGCAGTTTCTGTGCCTTGGAACTGGTGAGCCGATATCTGTACACAACCGAGTAACAATTGCACCATCTATCTTCCATCAGTTCTAGCCAAGGCAGAGAATAATATCTTTTCTGGTTGGTAAGAATTAAAGTTTCTTCTCCTGGCATTTAGTTTATTACTTCTCCTGTCTTTGTTCCTCCCTTAGCAGAGGAAGTGCCCATCTTATAAAAATGACTTTGCCCTACATTTTTGAGTACGCACACAATTATGCAGATGAATATGGATCACATCATTTTTGCACTAGTCTATGAAAAGGGCAGGCTGACTTATTGGATTTCACCTCCTTTGTTTGTTTTAAAATAACCTGATTCAGCAAGTAATTTATTCAGAAAAAAATGTTATCTTGATGTGCTTCAGTGACTGAGATAAAAACAAAGAAAGAAAAATACCCTAACAACAGCTTCCCCAAAAGAACAGATTTTTCACATTTTAAGCACCTGGGGAAGGGACCATTAGTAGTTTGCTTTGTGCTATCTTTTAATTCATGCTACATTGACCAACAACTGTACCATTATGAGTCCCAAAGGTGCTTTTTCAAGAGGCAACTGGACTTTCTTGTTTTTCTTTGAAGACATTTCACTTTACATGCAAGAAGTTTCTTCAGTTCTGACTGGATGGTGGGGAATGGAAGGATTTAAGGAATATAAATCCTTTCATTTCCCACCACCAGTCAGAGTTGAAGAAGCTTCTTGGTTCAAAAGTGAAATGTCTTCCAAAAAAAAGAAAGAAAGTCCAGTTGCTTCTTGAAAAAGCAAATATGTCCTGGATGACTGAGAATGTTCATAGACATGTACTATTAGCAATTAACCACCATGAAGGTGTCCTATAACCTCAGGTAGAAGGCCTTGCTAGACTAATGATACCAATTGAGGAGAGGGAGCAAAATTATTTTTCATTCTACTTAAAATGACCATGTCATCCCTGTTGATTTACCAGCAAAATAGCAAATTATTTGTGGGTGGGTGGAGGAAATTAGAAAGAATTAGCCTTGTCTATATAAATCTTATTTGTACCTTCTCACAAAAGGCATCTCCTTTTACCCCAAACACAACTTTGTCAGTTTCAGTTTATGGACAAGGCTGAACTCTTTCAGAAAGAAATATGGATTGCAAGGGGGGGGGGGGTTGTTTGAGAGAAAAAAAGAACAAAAAGATGACACTGGGATGACAATGATGGATCTGAGGAGACAGTGAGAGCCATAGGGGCGTGGAGAGTACTGATCCAGACAGTGGCCAAGGATCGGACATGACTGAATGGCAGAGGACGACAACTTCTGTTGCTGCCACCAACTGGATTTCTCATATAATTACCCACAAATTCTAATATCCTTCAGAAGCTCAGGATTGTCACTTTCTATTTTCTCTCATTATCAGGTGTTACAGAAATGCTACCAGTGGCTGGTTTCTTTTTTTTTTTCCTGTGAAAATCTCATTTCAGCAAGCTCTGACCTAGAATTTGGCTTCTTCAAACAGCAAAAAACAAAAAACAAAAACCCCATAAGGGTGTGTTTTTTCCCCTACATGTGGGAGAAAGATATAGTGAATTGGCACATTTTTGGATTTATGACCTTGCATATACCAGTATTGAGCTCTGACATTGACTTGGCAGATACCCAGATCAAAAAAGCCTATTTTAGGTCTTATACAAATTCCTCTCTGCTACTTCCCTTTCATCACTTCAGAACACATCTTTCTTCAGTAATGTCCTTGACACCATGTTCAAATTGTAGGACATGACAGCCATTCGTATTCAGCCTTTCCTGCATACCCTCACTTCAAAGAGAGAGAGAGAGAGAGAGAGAGAGAGAGAGAGAGAGAGAGAGAGAGAGAGAGAGAGAGAGAGAGAGAGAGAGAGAGTGTTGAAAAGAAAAGAATGGGAGAAGCAAAAGGTCACCATCCCACTCCATTAAACAGACAAAAAGTATATAAAGAAGAGAAAAAAATCTAGAACATAATATAGAAGAAACATCAAAATTCACACTGGTTTTACACATAAATATATTTGTAACCTGAAATAGAATGACATAATTTTAATCATATTCCATAGTTCTATGCAAAAGATACACATCTATAGGAGAGGTAAACTGGGTAATCTAATAATAATAATAATAATGATGATGATGATGATGATGATGATGATGATAAAGTTGGAAGGGACCTTGGAGGTCATCTAGTCCAACCCCCTGCTCAGGCAGGAAACCCTATACCACTTTGGACAAATGGCTGTCCCTGCTGTTTTCTTGGCAAGGTTTTTTCAGAAGTTGTTTGCCTATTTATTTCATTATTATAATTAAGAAATGGAGACTAAATAATGTGAGTAGAATATTACATATTCAAAGGATTCAATATTTTTATTGCCCTATTATTTTTGAAGACAATGCTATTTCCCAGAGTTTTAGATATCATTTATTTAAAACTCCTTATATATTAGTTTTCCAATGTTTTTGCTATAATTGATCCAGTGGGAACTTCTAAAAATATGAATCAACTGTTTAATTTTGGTACTATACCACTTCTTATATTCTAACTCTATTGCATTAGAATTATTTGCCAAAAGCTGTATAATGTTATGATTTCTACCAGAGGTGGTAATATATTTCAATCCAATTACAAATACCTTCCCAAAAAAATGTAGAAAGACTTTTTGAAGACAAGTTTTCAGGCTGGAAACCAAGAGACTATGAATTTTAGTCCCACTTTAAGCATAAAACCAGCTGGGTAACCTTAGGCCAATCACTCTCTTTGCTCTAGAAAGAAAGAAATGACAAGCAACTTCTGAAAAAGCCTTGCCAAGAAAACAGCAGGGACTTATCCCACTGAAATGATTAGTCTTGAATGAAATGACATATAAAAAAGTCATCCTTTTTAAATTATTTGTACAGTAAATTGTTGATGACTTTGCAGAATAATTTGAAATAAATTGATACCACGGAATTACAAGTTCAGTTACTAAGTTCAGATCACCTTTTTCTATATCTTTCTATTGCTTTTTAGAGAGCCTGTTAAGTGAATAATAGTTCAATGGATCTTTATACAATTTTTTCCATTGAAAAATGGCCTTGATTGGGAACATTTCAGAAACATACAATGTAATAATAGTGCTTGACTCCTGGGAAGTCAAGTTGGATTTGTAACTGATTCCTTGGCAAGCTGCACTTAATACAGATAGGGTTTTATCACTAATTAGGTATTAAAACCTGAAGTACTTCATCTTTTTAATCTTTGAACTGATTATTTTTAAAGCTTGAGTGAGAAAGAAATAGAAGAAGAAGGAAAGGGTTATGAGCAGAAGTTTTCCTCACTTTTTCCGAAGATAAATTTGCAGTGAGCTGTTCAATTCAATTCCAATGCACAATATTAGTACAGTTAAGTCCTCAACTTACAAATGTTTGTTTAATGACTGTTCAAAGTTATGACAGCACTACAAAGAATAGCTTATAACTAGTTCTCCCACTTACAATTATTGCAGTATCCCTGAAGTCATGTCTTTCCAATGTGCGTGCTTGGAAACTGACATGTATTTACTATACTTGCAATCTCCTCGTGTGATCACTATTTGTGACCTTCCCAGACAGCTTTTGACAAGCAAAGCCAATGGTTTAAGTTAGATTCATTTGACGACCATATAATTCACTTAATGATTGGGGGGGGGAGGTTGTACATTCAGGCACAACTCATGTAATGATCACATTGTCCAGTGATAGAAGTTCCAGTCCCAATTATGATTGTAAATCAAAGACTACCTGCATGGCAGTTATTATGCCACTCCTTTTTCTGTATTTTTCACTGCTTTGTGAATAGTAGAGTGATGTGTTTGAATTATCGCTGGAAGAAAAAAATAACTGAATTATCACCAAAGGTAATACAAATAATTTAAAACTTATTTTATCTTATTTTTCCCACATAAATTTAATTCTGTGAATTAAAGATGTTGCAAGTCAATCACAACAATGTTAAAATCATTAGGTTGTTACTGTATCTGCTTTACATGAGCAACAGTTACAACATTTTCTCCTTTTCCATATCCTACGCCATCAAAAAAGTTAAGAAATATTGTCTCCAAATAATAGAATTATAAATCTTTTTAAATCAGTCTGTGATTTCTGCATATGGAGAATCAGGAAGCAAGTTTTTCTTGTCAAGCAGTGCAAATTTACAAGCAGCAGTCTCAAACACCTAGACTGTTTAAATTAGAAAATAAACCAACTACTTGATTCAAAGAAATGTTCCATGAAACAAATATGGTAGCACTATTATTGTGTCCCTTGTGCTATAGAGGTTAACGTATTTCAAATTCTTTCAAACGAAAACAAGTCATTCCCCTTCTGTGAAATGGTTATACTTCTTTAAAAAGTGAGGAATTTACTGGAAAGTAATTCTTCTCAAAATGATGCTTTGCAATCAGGACCTGGATTTGCAGCCTTTCTGCTTTCTTTCATCATATTCTATTTATCTTAGTTAACCGGTGCTGATCTGAGGCAAGAGTCTATAAATAAGAAATTCCATAGCTACCAAAATTACCTTCCTACTTCTAAATTACAGACCCATGTCGTTGTGGAGACATGTATGTGGGTGTGCCTTCAAGTCTAAAGTTCTGGCAATTGCTTGGAGAAGTCCATGCACTTTTCTTAGAAAGATTTCAGAAGATTGCCTTCTTCTTCCTAGGGCTGAGAGACAATGATTGATCCAGGATCACCCAGTTCTGACAGGATTAGAATGTAGTCTCCAATTTCAAGTTTCCTAAAGTAGGTTTCCCTAGACTCTGCTACATTGGATAAAAAAAAATCCAGTTTCCAATCTTTCCTAATAATTTAAAGCATTGTATTCTTAATCCTCCATTTTGTCTGTTTACTGCAGTCCTCTCATAAGTTGTTCTTTTTCCTGTCTCCTGCTGATAGTCCTGTGAGGTATTCCAGACAAGCACGACCAAGAGTATTGATTCTACCTTTAGAGCTTGTACTATAATAATAAAGATTGTTGGGTTACATTAACAGAATCTTGAAAGACTGAAAGAATTTCTTTCCTCCTTTCCTTGTACTATGCAGAAAACTAGGAAGGGTCCTTTCTGAAACATTTCCCATGCCATCCCCCTTCTGTGGGCTGAGACATATTTATATACTGGTTGTCCAATCACTGGCTCTCCCTCCCTTCTCCCAAGGTCATTCCCAGATAATATTACACCTGCCACATCCTGAAGATTTGGGGGATAACAAGTCCTCAACTTAGAACAGGTAGTTTAGCAACCATTTGAAGTTAAAACAACATGGGGATAAATGACTTCTAATCATTTTTCACATCTGCAGCCACTGCAGCATCCTCATGGTCATGTGATCAAAATTCAGACATTTGGCAATTGACTCATATTTATGAGGGTGGCAGTGTTCCAGGNTCATAAGGATGACTACTATTCCAATGCTGTAACGGGATAGTATAATAAAGAGTCATTTGATTTCCTTGGCTCTTTTTCTTTGACTTTTTCAAATGTCAGAATTTCCTCTAGTAAGAATTAAAACTTTCTCATCACCTGTATTTGATAAAATCCCAGATATCCCCTAGATAGTGAGATTAGATGACATTCAGCCTTTGTGTCTCGAATTCATTTATAATCAAAATTGAGAATTAAGCAATAAACCTCGCTTGAGTAAATGAAACATGACCTTAATCTTTCTTCTTTTATAAATTTCTTTTATTTGGCTTCAATAGAGAATCACAAAGGGCAAATGAACACATACTGAGCACAAAAGATTTCCACTGGAACTTGCTGAGTAAATACAAAAGAATGCTTCGGAAATAGAATTGATACAAAATGCCTTACTGGTTGGAGAAATAAATTGTAATAGAAGTTGATGTATTGAAATCAAGAAATCACAAAAAACAAAGCAAAAGAGAATGTGCTCGGAGTAAATCTACACTGAATTTCACTCTAGTTAGAAACACAGGGAACTGCTTCATCATAATTCAAATCGTTACTTATAAAGTTTTATTGCTTTCACTGACAAGCAGTGGTTTTCAAGAGTATAATTGCTAATATTTTGAAATCACACAGAATAAATCTGGAACGTTTTACAGCAAAACACATACCTGCTCAGTGAAGGCCAAACCACAATCATATCCTTTATGTAATGTACAGATTGCCATTTTATTCTTCTCAGACTCCCACCCCCAATGTGAGCTAAAGGCCAGTTTATTATCTTTTCTTCTCAAGTTAGCTATTTGAGAGGCCACCTGTCTCTGTCAGATAGAGCAGGGTCCTGTCTATTCTGGGTCCTGTCTATTACACTATGTCACCTTATGACACCTCAGAGGCATGTCTTCTTGTTGATAGCCACTGCCCTCTTGAATGATATTCCCCTGGAGATCCATAGTGCTCCCACCTTATTGATTTTTCACAAATTGTTAAAAACTTGAATGGTGTTCCAGACCTTGAGCTAGGATAGGTATCTCATGCTGGCTAAGGAATTCGGGGAGTTGAAGTCCATAAGTCTTAAAGTCACCAAGTTTAGAGACCCTTGGGTTAGGTTGTTGGTTGTGATCTCTTAGTTTTTGGGGGTACTTTTATTTGTTGTGTGTTATGAATCAATTTTCTGGTCAATTTTATTTTCCTGCTTTGATATAAATTGTTTCTTTTTAATTATCTTTTAATTGCAAGCTGCCCAGAACTGCTGTGGAGTCAGGCTGCCTCAAAAATAAAGTTTTAAATTACATGCTAAGCTGTAAAGGAAGAAAATTCATTGACTCATACCTGGGGTGTATTTTTGTGTCTTGTATTAGTTCGTTGAACACAGATAGGTTCATTGTTTATTTAACTACTCAGGGAACAGCACCTAAACTAAAGACAATACTGTCAAACTAACCTTCTGCAGAGTTCAGACTGAGAAAACTTTATCTACTTCATCTCAGGTTGGTATTGTTCTAAGTCACACAATGTAAAATTGTTATGGAATGATTTTTTTTAAGTTTTAATTGAATTTTTAGTAATGATGAGTTATTTGGAGCCTGTTCTTATGATTAGAGTTATACCCTAATCCTAACCCTAAACCTCATCCTGTAAAACTTTGATTTCCTGAACCAAGCTAGAACTGAACGCAGGTTAAACCTCAAATTATTAAATTTAGTTTTAAAAACATGTTGTACAAGGTTTTTTTAGTGGGATCAGAAAGGGGCAGGTGGGAATATTTTAAGTTTTATCTTATGATAGTGTGAAAATTAGACTACATCAATATCATCACCAAAGTCATAATAATCAAAAGCAAAAAATAACTTAAAGTAGCATGGGAAGATCCCTATATTCATGGGGTGAAATTTTCATATAATGTAAAATCCTTTGTGATTCTCAAACAAAACTTCAAAAACATGAGATTATTTATTTTTAACAAGCATATATATATATATATCT
Source organism: Protobothrops mucrosquamatus (assembly GCF_001527695.2). Classification (NCBI taxonomy): domain Eukaryota; kingdom Metazoa; phylum Chordata; class Lepidosauria; order Squamata; family Viperidae; genus Protobothrops; species Protobothrops mucrosquamatus. The sequence continues at coordinate 238,612 of NW_015387893.1, read as the reverse complement.
ATAAAACTAGAATGCAAACATAGTGAGCCACTTGATAACTGTCTGTTGTCCACAATGTTAACCAAAGAGCTGGTATCTGCCCACTCTGAATTTACTCCCAATGTAGCAATAGCAATAGCACTTAGACTTATATAACACTTCATAGTGCTTTAGAGCCCTCTCTGAGTGGTTTACTGAATCAGCCTATTGCCCCCAACAATCTGGTACTCATTTTACTGAAGGATAGAAGGCTGAATCAACCATGAGCCAATGAGAATCGAACTGCCGAACTGCTGGCAGGCAGCAGACAGCAGAATTAGCCTGCAGTACTGCATTCTAACCATTGCGCCACCACGGCTCAATGTATTTCACATTGTTTGCCTTCCTGTATAACAATATGACCTAGACCTGTGGTGGCAAACCTATGGCACATGTGCCACAGGTGGCACGCAGAGCCCTCTCTGTGGGCACGCACACCATCGCCCCAGTCCTAGGCCTTCAGCTGGGTTTTATAAAATCTTTTCGCTTTAGGTTTCTGACACCATGTGCAAAAACAAAAAAAAGGTTCAATCAATCAATCAATTTCAACTTCTCACGGGAAAAAAAAGATCTTGCAAAGTTGAGATTGATTGACCTTTTTAGTCCCACCCACCTGGCACCCGACGATACATAAGTGGGTTTTGGGTTGCAGTTTGGGCACTCAGTCTCTAAAAGGTTCGCCATCACTGACCTAGACTCCCACTGCTCCTTAGACCTCTTTAAGGAGGAAGAATTATTGTGCTAAGAATATATATGTCTGAAGTTGGTCCCTTGTTGCCAGTGTTGTTTTATATTCTGCTTCATTGTCCCAAGTAGTCTATTCTATTGTCAATACTGCGCTAGACATAATGAAGACTTCCAAGAAGTTATGACAGAATGAAGATAGCTCTGGGAAAAGCAGAGCTGATGACCACAAGGGAATGAGAAGCTAGCAAATGGATCAGCATCTTGGAATTCTCTCTGGACAAAGGAGAGGACCTGGGATCATTCGCAAGGGATTTATACAGTGACTCCCTTTGAGGACATCATAAAAAAAGTGGGGTTTCCAGTGGGTTTCCAAGCCCTGGGAACTGGGGAAAAATCAGCTTTGCCTAAGCTGCAGTTTGGACCCTTTAAAACAATACTGGGAAATACTGCATATTTCTTTCTTAATCACTCCTGGAAATTGCTTGTAAATGGCTTTCTGGATATTAAGAACCTTTAGAAAGTGAGTTTCCTTCAATCCTTGATGAAAGAAGTTTTATGCAAGTTTAAAGTTCATGTTACATTAATTGTCCTTTCCACCCTTGAAAATAGACTCAGCCTTCTTCAAGAGAAGGCAATTTCAGGTAGGAGGGAACTGGGAGGGTTGATCACTATATTATTATTATTATTATTATTATTATTATTATTATTATTATTATTATTATTATTATTATTATTATTATCATCATCATCATCATCATCATCATCATCATCATCATCATCATCATCATCATCATCACAGTCTTCCTGAGGGGTGAAGTTTTCAATGGCAAAGGGCATGTGCTGTAATGAGGAGCTAAAAGAAAGTCATGGAAAGCAGGCATAAATATTGCTTGTCTGCATTCTTTTTTCCACTAGTATGAAAATCTAATGCCCAAAAGGTTTTTGCTTGAAATCACTTGTTATGATATCAACATAAATTCATGGAATAACTGTCAATAATCGATCAATAACCCTGGGGGAAAAGCCAAAATAAATGAATGCAGTTTATTGGTATATGAAACTCACTGGCAGGCAAAAAAAAAAAAAAGAAGGAACAAGAGCCCATTTGCTTTTTATAATTTGTGAAATCCTTGGGGGAGGGGAAAAGGGGAAAGGAGAGACTATACTTGCACACTCATCCCTCCATGGGGGTGGTGGGGAAGCTACTTGGTTAATCCCCTCCCATCCCACAGTTTAACAATTCCTCTGTCTTCTATAAGCAGAACACAAGTCCTCTGTAATTGGAGCAGCCTGACTGTATGAAAGTGAGGAGAATGCACAGCCTTTGAATTTTGCTTTGAAAGAAGGTGGAAGACGGAGAAATAAGATCTATCATGAGCCCTGAGGATAGGTGGACAATCTCTTTGCCATGAGATTGTATGACTAACACTTTATAAATGAGAGTAGAAATAAAGGCAAAAGAGCTTTAGGATTCAGGATGGGACATTAAAAAGGATCTTACTGGAGCTCACCTGAGGCTGAAGATATGATTTCCTCAACTGACCTTCACTTCAGCAATATTTTGACATCTCAGACTTTTGAATAATACTGCAAACGTCCCTAGGAAAACTCAGGGTTTGTTTTTGTTTTTCCCCCCAGGTTCAAGGAAGCCTTTACTCTGAATAAAAATGGCTTGGAGTATTGTGAACACACTGTGCTAATTGGAAATTAAATGTGTCAGGCTTTAGCAAAACACATCTGTAGTTTTGCTTTTTCGTCATTTTTGTTGCTGTTTTTTTAATTATTATTGCTATTATTATTTTGAACCTGAAAAAGCAAATGGCATGTGGAAATGCATGTACATATCGCCAGTCTGCCTATTCGAATAAGCCTTGCATTTCTTGGGAGGCAAGGGGAGTGACCTATATCAGGCTGTGGCCACCTAACAGAGGGTCAATCAGAATTATTGGACTCTTCCTGTATCCATAGATCTCACACTCATTTTCCTTGCATAGAGGTTGGTATTGATTGAGTCCAAGGACTAATGCTGCCTTTAATGGGATTGCAACAGTGTGCCTGTCAGAAATGTTTTACCACTTGCCCCAGAGCATATTGTGTGGTGTTGTGTTGTGATGTAATGTTTTATGTTATACTTTATATGCTATGTTACTTATGTTCACCTTTTGAATAGACAAAACAGTATCTGCTTCTGACAGGGTAGAAACACAGCAGCCTATAGCAATCTCAACCTTACATTTCGCCTGTGCTATAAATTATTTTATTACCTTGGATTCTGTCAGTGCACCTATCTATGGCGAGAGGTAAAGAGGATGGCAAATGATGAAAGGAAGCTCCAGCTCTTTTGTACATATGTTGTAACATTACATGTAGCCAAGGAAAGGACAGAGCTTGTGTTTTGATAGCACTATGCTGGTTTTGTCATTCTGAGAAATGACTGCAATTCTGAAAATGTCTGTGGTTTGCATAATGCTTTCTTTCTACCAGTGATTACTATTAATTCATTGTCAAGCTCATGGACATATATTGAGTGTGAATTTGTTGAGCCAGAATCTGATTTTAAGATTTTGCTACTAAAAGAGATATGGTAAGTGTGTATATTTTAGGAATCGGGTACGATAGTTGAACTGACATCTCTCTGGGCAAGTATTTTTTTTCAATATGGTAACATCAGATCCAAAATCTCTTTTAGACATTGGACGATACTCCAACAGTTGTATTCTGCCTAAGGGGCATCTGGTTTGAATATTAGGAAGAAAAATAAACTGGATTTGATAGTTTAAACTGATCTAAAAGGCAATTTTTATATTTGGTGTTTTTAGAAGGAATGGGAGAGCCTCACTGCTGAATAAATGACATTCTTATCTTTCTTACTCTTGCTATTAAGATTTGTAAACAGATCAACTACAAGAGATGGATTCACAAGCAAGCAGGCAGACAAGAGTCTTAAGATTCTTCACAGAAGAAAGCAAAGACTACATATATACGATGGTGTTAATAATGATGATGATAGCTATCCAGATGGACAGACATAGGCTTCCACCACAACTATTTGTTTAGTGACCATTCAAAGTGACAAGGGTATTGAAAAAAGTGATTTTGTCTGGCAAAAAGTTCATAAAACCTGGCATGACTCACTGAATCAGAATCAGAATAACAGAGTTGGAAGGGATCTTGTAGGTCATCTAGTCCAACCCCCCCACACCCATTAACTTGCTAAGGCAGTAGAAATTCTGGTCCCAATTGTAAGTAAAGGACCATCTGTAACTACCTGTTCTCCACAATTAAAAGGAAATACTAAACAATAAAATATATAGTGCTGAAGGTAACACTTCAGATGTCTTGGTAAATGTTCCTCAAATCTTGAGTTCTCAGAAAATCCAAAATCTTGTTTTGTTCTTATTTTTTTAAAAAAGAAAATGCTGCAAAAAGGTTCCTATTTGCACAAATTGTTTCAGACTTACTCTTTTTCATTGTTTTTCAGCAACTGATGCCTATGTGGGGGTTTTGTTTTTTCTTTTTTGGGGAAATCTGCCCTTGGGAGAAATTTATTTACTGTCAATTTTACAGGTTTTTGTTTTGTTTTTTACTTTAGGACTTCACCATAATGAAAAAGCATGGAAACTTAGTTTATTTTCTTCCATTTGAAATCCTTCTCTAGGGTGATGCATTATGTTCTTAATGAGCCCAAAGCTTCCTTCATAATTTTAGAGGTGCAGAGGGCTTTCTAATTAATGTGATTTATTGCACACAGGTTTTATCAAGGAGAAGACTAAAAATCGTTTTTGTGTCAGCCTGTAATGACAGTTCTCTCTAGGAAGATGCTGATTGTATACCCAACTGTGTTTTTCATCTTGAGCCCTGTGTCGAACTTCTAAGAAGACTAGCAGTGAAGCCTGACTGCATTTGTAGTTAATGGCCACTGAATTGTTGAAAGGTCTGTTTCAATCTGTCCTGACCAAAACCATTCTGGTGACGTTTAGTTAATAGGAATCACAGCTTCATTTATTTCATGTGTGTATTGTCTAGTTCATTAATAGAATTGAAATCTCAGCCCACTGAGGACATTTGTTTATTTTCTCTTGAATCTCTACATCAATATGACCAAGTTTGCATTCAATGCAGAGAAATAAGGGTACATAATGTAAACAGTAATAGCTATAGCAATAGAACTTAGACTTGTATACCACTTCACAGTGCATTACTGCCCTCTCCAAGCGGTTTACAGAGTCAGCATATTGCCCCCAGCAATCTGTGTCTTCATTTTACCAACCTTGGAAGGAGGGAAGGCTGAATCAACCTTAAGCTGGTAAGGATCGAAATCCTGGCAATGAGCTGAATTAGCATGCAATACTGCATTCTAACCACTGTGCCACCACAGCTCAAGCTCAGACTTGCGGTAAAGAATAACTTAATGCTTATTACCATATCTCAAAGAAATTGATGGAATGAATGTTTAAAAATGTGGATATCCAACCTGGGAAGCTTCATTGATGCCTTAAATGCCTCACACTTCAGTTATTGTACTATACAACATAGGGGAAGAATGATAGGGCGTAATCACTCCTTCAGGGATGCTTGTTAATTTTCTTACAGATGTTTTTGTGACAAACTGCCAAAATAACCTCACAATGCCCCAAAACACAAAGCAGCCTAAATTTACCTCTGTTGAACAAATGGTAGTAGGGCAGCCTAATCAAGAAACAAGGTGTATGTACAAACTCAAAGCCTCCCACTTCTTTGGTCTTCTTTTTGATGCTGTGCTTCCAAATGCATTAAAACAATTAACAATAGAAAGAAAATTAATCAGAGATCACTTGGCAGCAAATCTGCAAGAACTGCATCCTGTTGTCAGTTGCTACAGAACTGACAGCATTATGCAACAGACCAAACTAGGGCCCACTCTCTCCTTCCCTTTTAGAGGCAAAAACTGGACAGGCAAATGTAAAATGTTTCAAACAAATAAAATAAATCCACATATATATTTGAAAGTTTCCTATATAAAAGCATTCATTGGGTTAAAGCATACTTTGATATAGTTACATCTAACATCATATCAGGGAAAGTTACTGATAGGATCTTAGCAACATCATAATAAATGCTAATTTTGAACATTTCATTTATTTTTGTAATTTTTATCCTACTCCAACCATATTGTCTATAAGACTTTACAGTCTGTTTTAAGAGTCAGGGCTTTTTTTCTCATAGAACACCCAGAACGGAGTTCCGGCACCTTTTTTGGATGGAACTTTGTAGGGTAGGCAAGGCAGGTTCTATGACGTGTGTGAGTTCTGGCACCTTTTTTTTTTTTTTTTACAAAAAAAAACACTGTTAAGAGTTATTAAAATTTATTAAATATCCAAAGGACTGGAATACTACCTTACTAATGCAAAGAGACATAACTATAGATATGAATTCAGGGCAGCAATGGCTAGCAGGCAGGAAAGCATTAAGCAGAAAGAATTCAGCTGGAAATTGATTCCTATTTTTCCTACCTTGTAGGAGGGGGCAATGAGTGAAAGAACTGGCAAAAATGATGGGGCTGCACATCAGGCAATACTACAAATATTGGCAATATCATACAGGTATCAAATGGTGATCCCATGTAGTTTTTCCTGTAGAAATAAGAATCTGATCAATCAGTTTTCCTGTTCCGTAATGAAAACACAGCAGAGTCTGCTCTATCAAGTCTTATTGACTCCTTCAGATCTTTGGTGTTCATAGATTCTGAGTAATTGAACAAATTATTTACCTAGAGCTGCAACATTTATATTGACAGATGAACACCTCAGTTCAGATTTATATGGCTATATGAATATTATTGATAAATACCTAATTAAATATATTTCAGATGCAGAATCTTTTCTATATTCCATTTTTCAGCTGGAAACCCTCTCCCCAACTTCAATGAAGAAAGTAATCGAAACACAATTATTAAGGGCTTTGGAGATCTAACCCACAATTCTTTTCACATCCCATCTTTCTAGTGAAGCTCCAGATCCAACAAATACAACACCTTGTTGATCAGTAGAAGACACCTGCTGGATTGGAGTTCAGCTCACAGTTCTGACTATCCCATCTCTTATCCTCAAAATCTGCAGCTCAGGATCAAGGAATAAAAACTCCACTAGTGAGCTACTGAAAAGAGGAGAAATAAGATACGATCTGTAAAATTAGTTCCTAACTCTAACATATTCATTCTAAACAGAAAATCAAATACCAAAATCAGAGTAAATACTTAATTTATCCTCTGATTTGTGATAAAACAGTAGTGCAGATTTCTCAGAATATGATTAAGGGAAGAGGTGGTTCAAATTCCACATTCTTCTTATTCTGTCTTCCAATTAGTGGCAGAGAAATCCCAAATGTTCTTAAACTGATGGAAGAAAACCTGCAGGGAGTGACAACAGCAAAGAGAGTTGGAAAAAAAAATCCTATAGTTTTAGCTTTTCAGTTAATGAACTCAAAAATACTACTGGGGCAACCTATGTGTAAATTAGGCTGGCATACCGTATGTATGCAAAATATGTGTGGCTTATTTGAATAATAAAATATCTCTCTGGAACAGAAGTAAATGTATTTACTATATCGTTCTTTTGTCACTATGCAGAATTTATTGAATCTTAATTCTCACTGCAACATGGGATTGAAATAAACCTGTAGAAGGCATAAGATTAAGTATTGGAAAACAGCCTTAAGGAATTTTTGTTTATTCAGAAAATGTCACAACTGGCTTTAGAAAAATATAATCCAATAAATGCAATTGGCAACCTTTGAACTATTCCCAGTCTAGTTAATGCAGTAATGAGGATCAAAACAGACTGTGATGCATCCTGCAATGGGTATATTTTATTTAGTTAGTTAGTTAGTTCTTCAGAATCAGCATTAAAGCCCAACAGTCAAGGAAGATCTTTAAGGAACATTTTGAGTTTGCTGCCATCACCAAACTCTTTCCTCATTTGGACATTCTTTTGCTTCCCCACCCCTTCTGTTTTTAAAACATTAAAGCTGGCCCTGGGTTGGAGAGCTGTTTTACTGCAGGTATCTGGCCAGTGGATTATCTTCCAGCTACTATAGAATTTACTCTTGTCAACTCTACTCCTAAAACGTTCCAGCAGAAGGGAGTTAGAAAGCATGAGTTGCCTCCCTTCTGGAAAAGAATATTTCACCTCTAATTGTGAACTTGAATTCCAATTGTGCCTTTGCTTATAAAATTAGCAATAAT
>NW_015387893.1:209903-230563 GCF_001527695.2 Protobothrops mucrosquamatus | reverse complement strand
CCCGGAAGGCCACAGGCAGCCAATGCAGCTCGCGCAGCAGCGGTGTCACGTGGGAGCGCCGAGTCCCCCCCAACACCGCCCGCGCGGCCGCATTTTGGACCAGCTGGAGCCTCCGGGTGCTCCTCAAGGGGAGCCCCATGTAGAGAGCATTACAGTAGTCCAGGCGGGAGGTGACAAGTGCATGAGTGACCGTGCGTAGAGCGTCCCGGTCCAGAAAAGGCCGCAACTGGTGAATCAGGCGTACCTGATAAAACGCCCCCCTGGTCACGGCCGACAACTGGTCATCCAGCGTCAGCCGCGAATCCAGGAGGACGTCCAAGTTGCGTACCCTCTCCGAGGGGGCCAAAGTTTCGCCCCCTATAGTCAGCGATGGACTCAGCTGACTATGCCGAGACGCCGGTAACCACAGCCACTCGGTCTTGGACGGGTTGAGCCTGAGTCTGTTCCTCCCCATCCAGACTCTCACGGCCTCCAGGCACCGGGTCATCACGTCATCACAGATACATGGTCAGCCATTGTACACACTGGTACTATCAGAACTTTAAATCACACAACAAAGCCATTGATGGTCAATAACAAACAACACTCATCTCCTAACCTTCCAAAACACTTTCATCGCAATTGTCTCTCCAATGTTTGGTTGATGTAACTGGTCTGCTTGCTGTGGTCTCCATAAACCAGGTTTGCTTTTCTCTTCTTGCAAGACCTTCACAGTAATCCAGAAAAGAAGCACAAACTGTGAGTACTAATACTATCTGTATTGCAAGGTTATTTCATTCTTTCATCCATTCATTCATTCATGCAGTCATTCATGCAGTCATTCATTTTAAATAAGTCAGTTGCCACAAACCTCATGCCTTCTCTCCTTCACATCTTGCTCATGAGTAGTCTTTCTGCAAGACTCATTTCTCTGCTAGTTTCCTTACTTCCTTCCCATTGCCCCAAATATCTTGGCCTTCAGAGACCCTTTCAGAATTTAAAGTGGGAAATCATCTTTCAGTGATAATTCTAATACCTAGTCATCACATGGGTTGCCTATGAAACAATTATTTTCTCATTTTAAACAAATTACCATTGTTCTTATTTTGAAAAGGGTAGGCATTTCCTGAACAATTTTTGCTGAGAAAAAGAAACTTGATTTTAATCAAGACAGAAGACAAGCAATTGAGAGAAATTAGCCCAGATTTTCTTTCAGATTCTAGATGAAAATTCAAAGTGATCTAAGAACATAAAAGTTATAAATGACTTTTTAATGAGAAAGGCATTTTTTGGAGTAAGAAGCTCAGCCTTGAAACAAATTATTGCTAAAGATGACAAGCAGTTAGAAATAGCTTGCAGCAATTCAGGGATAAAGTCTAATTTAAAGTGAATAATTAAGGGATCATTTTAAGCTCTATTTTCAAATGCCAAGAAAGCCTATATATTAGAGCAATAGCAAGAATGAGAATTTTTGATATTTCGAANTTTTTTGGAGTAAGAAGCTCAGCCTTGAAACAAATTATTGCTAAAGATGACAAGCAGTTAGAAATAGCTTGCAGCAATTCAGGGATAAAGTCTAATTTAAAGTGAATAATTAAGGGATCATTTTAAGCTCTATTTTCAAATGCCAAGAAAGCCTATATATTAGAGCAATAGCAAGAATGAGAATTTTTGATATTTCGAAATGCAGATCTGGAGACTTGTTTGATATTTGATAACTTTTATATTATATTTATATTTATCAATTGTCTAAAAATAAAAGCTGTTTTAATGTTCTAGCATAATTAGCATTCTAGCCTATGGTTTAAAAATAATTATTTGATAGTTCTTCACCTCAGTTAATTGAATGTTAAATGATCTTATAAAATGACTGTTTTGTTTTAGAGTACTCAGTAAATAGGTAAACACAAGTACTAGTCAAATAACCAAGCTACATGCTTATGTTTCCCCCACAAGGATCACAAAATAATGAATAGTAGCAATAGCAATTAGACTTATTTTTATTTTTATTTAGAATAGAATAAAGCTGGAAGGGACCTTGGAGGTCTTCTAGTCCAGCTCCCTGCTCAAGCAGAAGAACTTATACCATTTCAGTCAAGTGATTGTCTAGCCTCTTCTTAAAAACCACCAGTGATGGAGTGCCCACAATTTCTGAAGGCAAGCTGTTCCACTAGTTAATTGTCCTCATTGTTAGGAAGTTTCTCTTTAATTCCAGGTTGCTTCTCTCTTTGGTCAGTCTTCCTCATGCTTCTTTCTGAATAAACTTACCAGTTTAATTTTTTTTAAAAAAATGTTGATTGCAAGTTGGCATGACGATTCCAGATCCCTGTGTGAAATTGGAGAATCATTCTTTTTAATGCATTGTGTTTGTTTTCAAAGGAAGAGTAATCATATTTAGAGAGCCTGAAGCTTCTACACAAATTGATCTAAGCCCAGCATGCAGAGGAAATGATGGCAAAGAGGGAAGTGGAAGAAACTGCAGCAAGAAGGAAATTGAAAGAATGGCAGGAGGGATTTACGAGCATCAGGCCAGATAGAAAAGAGAAGTTTGGGCAGCTGCACCAGGGGTTTAAAAAAAAGATAAATGTTTCCCCTGTCCAGTCATGTCCAACTCAAGTGGGCGGCATTTATGCCCATTTCCTAGCTGAGAGAGCTAGCATTGTTGAAAGATGCTTCCATGGTCATGTGGCTGTTACTTTCCCACTGAAGAGATGCCTATTTATCTACTTGCATTTGCATGCATTTGGACTGCTAGGTAAGAGTTGGGGAAAGTAATGGGAGGTCATCCCATCATGTGGTCCTTGAGTCTCAAACTGCCAACTTTCTGGTTGACAAGCCCAGCATCTTAAGGATGCCAAAAGTAATTTACAGTCCTTCAATAGTTTCCAACCTACACCATTTTAAGACACTGACTTAAAGCAAGGGCAGTTTACCCTTTTTCCTCCCTCACCTGATTAGTGAATTAAAGTTGCTTGTTTGAAATGAAACTCAGATTTCAGAAATTATGCTAAAGTAAGGAAGCTGATCTTTTCTGATAAAAATATGGTATCATGTTTTACTGGAGTTTGATTACTTATTTCCAATGAAATGGTTTTGTTTCATGAAATTCTGAAGTTCTATCAATGTTCATCTGAGTTTTAAACAAAAAGCAAGGTGGAAATTGGATCCTATTAGTGAGGATCAAGAAGTCTCATTTAACTGGTAATCAATCAGAAATGACATCTTCTGAAAGGATGACTTGATTCTTTCTTGCTAACTGCCCCATTTCATCCTCATTTTTTTCCCTGGTATAATCTTCCACAATTTCCAGAAAATTACTTCCATTGATTTTCTGTTTTCAACTCTTTTTCTGGAAAAAAAAAATCACTTCATGCATATTTCTTTTCATATCTTCATTTTTACCCATTTTGCCTAATATACTTTTAAAAGTAACCTTTTCAACATTTTTATCTACAATTATGCATATGTTTTAGCTGGGAACAGCAGAATTCAGGGTATTATAAATGCTAAAGGATAAATCATTTAGGTAGCATGTGTTACACTGGATTTAAAAGTATTTATCTCCCAACCTTATTAGGAGTCTCAGCTTATGCCTGGATTTTATATAGCCATAAAATGCTTATGGGAACTATATAGTTAAATTTTTAAAAAATCTTTCCACTTTAGTAGAACAATTAATAAGTCAGTTACACATAAAAGCGTGTGTTTGTTTACCCCTCTAGTTTATATTCGGATATAGATTTTGTCAAAGTAATTTGACTTGCGTTTTTCTTTTAAAGTTTTCCAGTTGTCACTGCTTAAGAAATTGTGTTTAATTCTGCTAAGCACAATATTCCTGAAGGCAATTTTCAAGTCACCCAAGAACTACACTACACTAGCTGTCTGTGAGATTCCTTCCTTCTAAAAGCCATATAACTTTGCACTTCTGAAAGATCCTTCTTTTTAATGCAAATACGAATGTGTGAACAATTTATGAAACAGCATGATCTTTCCTCTCACTTTGCTGAATTCCTTGCTTTGCATTTTTATTGTAGAATATGAATATAAATTCAGAAGTCTGGATGCTTTTCCCTTACATGATATATAAGGACTCTATTCCCCCACATATTTGATATTCAAGAATGGCATAATTGTTTTCTTTGGACCTTTTTGGTTTTTTCTTTTGGTATATACTATTACGAACTGATATATTACCTAAATACATCAAAATGTTACAAATAGAAAAAAATGTTTATGTACTTATACCTTCAATTTATGTTTCCAATAAGAAGAGATGGCATTTCTATATCTACCTTGCCTGGAGTGAAATACATTCTTGTGTCCATTTTTTTCAGACATCCCAGTTGTCTTTATTTCATATAATATCTGCCATTTTGCAATCTCAAAAATGTATCACTCTTCCTTAAAACAAGGGGATATGAAGCAATAATGTTTAGTTGTGTACTGCAGTCCTAGGCTTCCCTACTTATGAATCAGTTCCACTGAACTCAAAAGAGTTTATTACTCTTTATTACTTAGAACAGATTTATAGAATTGCACTTCACACAATTTTGGAATAAGATTTCAGAGAATGCTATCTTTTCATTTGTCCTTATTTGTTTGTTTTCATGTCTTCTCCTGGAATAATGGGTCATCATGGTCAAAGCACAGATTTTCAGAGGGCAAAATCCCCCCCCTTTTTTTTTTAGGAAAGATAAAATGCAGACATATCATTATCTACTTGGCCTTATAGGCAGGAATCAAAGGTTCATTTACTGTAAATTTTAATCAAGCCAACATTATTTGACCTCATCAATGTACAGTTTAAAATGCATATTTTCATATCAATAAAGCAATATGATTAAAAAAGTATTAGCTGCAACATAATAAGGGTCTCAAGACAGTTTATCAAACATAGAAAGAATTCTACCACAATATAAATGTATCAACTTTCTTTAATGTCCAATTATTTCTTAAAGACCAGAATGTTGTAAATTCCTATAATTCCATTTGGAGCACTTTCCAAAGGTCAAGGGAGGAACCAACCTCAGGATATTTCCAGATGGGTCAGAATACATACATACATACATACATACATACATACATATATATATTCCAAAATTTGAATTGCATATATATATATAAGCATATATATATATAAATAAATATCAAAAACTACTCTAAAAATCCAAGTCCCAGGTACATTTGTTTGTAAAGAAGACATACTGATCTCCAGGACAAAGGATTGAAGCTTAGTGCATAATGAAATTATTTGTCCTGGAGATCAGTATGTCTTCCTTACAAACATATAAATATACATATACACATACACATACACGTATATATACAGTGAGTATGTGTGTATATATATCCTTAGCCAATAGAATGGATATACAAAATCTGTGCGGAATGACTCCATGGTGCTATGCAAGCAACTGCCACTTTGCTAAATTTAAGCAAATTGTCTTTTACTTGTTGTAATAATTTGTTTTAGGACTTATTTGCCTTGTTGAAATTTTCTATTAATTATATCTGCCGACTTAGAGCTGCACCAAAGGTACTCATGAAATTAATGTCAGCAACAAATATGGCAATGTTCTTCACTGTTATCTCATATTCAGACACGCCAAGAAGATGTCACTATATATACCAACATTTTCAGTTCTAGTTCTGGGGAAGAAGAAGAGTTAGGGATGTAATTACATTGTAATTATTAAAATGTAAATTATGATAAATGAAGGCCCTTCTATATTATCTGCAAATGAAGAAATCATGAACAAGGAAACAACTACCATAAATTCAATAAACATGTCAAGGACAATGACAGTTCAGCATTTTAAATGGACAACTCAGCTTTTTTTAATAACTATTTAGGGAATACATACATGTAACAACAAAAATGTAGTGCAAGACGAGATGGCCCATAGAATCACCAATAGTTGGACACAATGGAATGGATGACATCATCATCAGGTATAGCAATAGAATACTTTGCCATAAAAGGTAGCAAATTACATGTGAGCAGCAAAATATGTGCACTATGTTTTACATGTCTTTGACTCTATAAATACTATAAATCTTTTAGCCTTGTCATCTGTCATGTGAGGCAGATCCTCATAGCTAATGTGTTCTTCTTTTTATTGGGTTAGCCTCCTCTGTTGATTGAGCATGGAATCATTACTCCACAGCTGAATATTCCACATGAATAATTCCATAACGAATAATTCTGCATACTGAATACTGGAATTTTTAACTGTGCTATGCAAAGATCCAGGAAATTGTAAGCTAAAGTTACTTTAAAAGGATTGAAAGATATAGGCTTTGGATGAAGAGTCTCTCCAAAATTAAATTTCTTTTGTTTCAAAAGCCTCTTTTATGAGGGCTCAGTGAAGGGAATTCAGCTGCTCCTTCCCCTTAAACCAGTGTTTCTCAACCATGGCAAGTTTAAGACATGTGAGCTTAAATGCCCAGAATTCCGGGAGTTGAAGTCCACAAGTCTTAAAATTTCCACAGTTGAGAAATACTGCCTTTAATAGTCCTCCAATTTCAGCAAAAAGCAAAATACAAGGTCCTGATCAGTGATATAAACAGTATTAGAAAGAAAAATTAAGATTGTAGCACAAGAATTTCAGGAGGGCTTTCTTTTCAAATTAAACTTATTTTTGGTGGAAATATCTTCTTTTGTTTTCTACTAAGGCTAGACAAGGGGGTGGGAGCTTGGTGTTTTTGTGAATCTCATAAATTTGATAGTTGCCATTTATCTGTCTGGAAAAAAAATGTCTCACAATGAATTTTTCCATGCTGCATGAGAATTGTAAACACAGCTATATTTTTTTATCCAAGATAACTTGAGCTTCTTGGCTTGGTGTGGATCAGGAGTGAGAATATAGTAAGGATGGATTTTAAAAAAAAGAAATAGGAGATTGAGCAATTCTGTATAATCTTGTCCCCATTTCTGCTTTGAGTGTTTATGGACTAAATAATGATCTAGTCTACAGTTTGATTCAAAAACCAATGTCATCTTGAATTATACAAATATTGTGCTTTAACATATTGTAAACATGATACAGAATGAAGTGCCAGGATGAATTTATTTAGTTACACTATCAACACTCCATTGTTGGCTTCATTGCCCTCTATATCTTGAGGATAAGTTTCTGCAGTAGAAAACACTTGTTTCTATGTAAGCTCCATTTCCAGGTGTTTTTTTTTAAATGATGTTTCCCGTGATTATGAAAGGCATAAAAGCAGAGAAAAAAATTCCACTAAGCATTTCATACCCAATACATGAAAGGTAGAGCATAATACTATGTTTCACGGATTCCATGCTAATGTGTTCATCTTTGTCTTTCTCCATGCATACACATTATACCCTAAAGCAGAACATTTGAATCCTGGGCAGCTGTGAGGGGTAAATGGGAAAATGCTGAGATGCTATATTAACTGTATCATTTGCATAATGATATCATAACATTTTGATATTCTGTGGTGAGTAACAGATGTCTGTGATTTGAAAATACTAGGATAATTCTGTTCTGTGCAAGAGAATTTTAAAAGCCTAATCTAGAGGTCATCACCATATAAATGATAGTAGCCAATTCCTTATAATGAGTTATAGACAGGCTTAGAGAAGGTATGCCTGTGTAATGCTGAGTTCATATTTTAAGCAGGACTGCACAGCTTTTCTCGGTTGGGTGGGAAGATTGAAGACTGTACTTGACCTTTCCATGGCATGCCAGGATCTGCACTCTAACAAATGAGTGACTTCAAGGACAAAAATGAACAGGGAACAACCAAAGCTTCATTTAATTTAATTTTAATAGAGTCAGCATGATTGGTTTCCATCTATTTAATAATATCCAGAAGTTGGAAAGCAATCAATCAATAAATAAGAATAGAGCTGGAAGGGACCTTGGAGATCTTCTAGTCCAACTTCCTGCTCAAGCAGGTGACCCTATACATTTCAGACAACTGGCTATCCAGTCTCTCCTTAAAAACCTCCAGTGATGAAGCACCTACAACAGTGGTGGCGAACCTATGGCACGTGTGCCAGAGGCGGCACTCAGAACCCTCTTAGTGGGCACATGCGCCATTGCCCCAGCTCTGCCTCCCCCCACAGCCCCCTCCTCACCAGCAGCCCCCCTGGAAGAGAGTCGCCCCCAGGCACAGCCCACACAGAGCAGCATGGCCAAGGACATGGCAGACGGACAGTGAGGACAAGACCTTGTGCCCCGTTGCGCGCAGATGATGCTGCAGGGCATGGACAGAGGGCGTGGCTGCCATGGTGCTGCTGGACCATCTGGGTGATCTGCGGCGGGCCGTGAAGGCAGTGAGTGCTCTGCGGACAGTTGGGGCAGGGCAGGGATGGACAGGAGATGGGGCAATTTTGGGGCACTCGGTCTCTAAAAGGTTCACCATCACTGACCTACAACTTCTGAAGGCAAGCTGTTCCACTGGTTAATTGTTCTCACTGTTAGGAAGTTTCTCCTTAGTTCCAGGTTGCTTCTCTTCTTGATTAATTTCCATCCATTGTTCCTTGTCTTTCCTTCCGGTGCTTTGGAAAATAAGTTGACCCCCTCTTCTTTGTGGCAGCCCCTCAAATACTGGAACACTGCTGTTTCATTCCATTTCAACTGGATGAAATATTGTTGAAATTCCATCCCAACAACATTTCATCCTATGGAAAAATGGAAAAAAGCACTAGAAAAGAATGTACACAAAGTAGACAAAATATATTAAGGAGTTTATGGATTATTTGATTATTCTGTAAATAGACTATATATATTCCATCTCTGATCTTATATAACTGGTACATCTAGCAGATTATTAGGAAAATTACAGACTTCACATGGCAGAAGAATAATTTAAACTGCCATAGAGAGCAACTATTAACGACTTGGCACATAGCAAATGAAATACAAATGATGAAAAGGAGTTCTTAGCCTAGTTAACAAGATGCCTTCTGTTCCTAACAGTTGGCAAACAGAACACAAAATCCATGGAATATAAAAAGGATTTTACCCAAAGTGACAGATGTGAATAAAACTATGATATGTATGTTTAGAAGTGAGAATAAAAGAGAAATGAGCATTGAGTCATTTCGATGCATTAGGAAAACTTTTCTAGAGGTAAGAGATTATGAGAGAAGACCTTCCAAGGCTTATCATTCATTTTGGTTCTTTTACATTCTGCTCCAGACTAGAAACTTCCAAAGAGATTTGAATTATAATTGTTATTCCCAGCTGCTTATCTGTTGCTTGTGTTGGATAACAGCATTAAAATGCAATACAATAGGAAGGCACAGGCTTAAAGAAGGGACATCTGCCATAATAACTGAAGATAATTCCATGTTGGAAAAAGAAAAAATAGATAGCAAGGCATTTGTTTTTCCCTGAAAGGCTGTATTATCCAAGGCAATGATTTATACAAACTAGTAAATAATAATAATAATAATAATAATAATAATAATAAAGTTGGAAGGGACTTTGGAGGTCATCGAGTCCAACCCCTTGCTCAGGCAGGAACCCTACACCATTTCAGACAAATGGTGAAGTCTCTTTAAAAACTTCCAGCGTTGGAGCATTCACCACCTCTGGAGGCAGGTTGTTCCACTGGTTAATTGTTCTGTCAGGAAGTTTCTCCTTAGTTCTAAGTTGCTTCTCTCCTTGATCAGTTTCCATCCATTGCTTCTTGTCCTGCCTTCAGGCACCTTGGAGAATAGCTTGACTCCCTCTTCTTTGTGGCAGCCCCTGAGATATTGGAACACTGCTATCATGTCCCCTCTCGTCCTTCTCTTCATTAAACTAGACATATCCAATTCCAGCATCATTCCTTATATGTTTTACCCTCCAGTCCCCTAATCATCTTTGTTGCTCTTCTCTGTACTCTTTCTAGAGTCTCAGCAACTTTTTTACATCGTGGTGACCAAAACTGGATGCAGTATTCCAACTGTGGCCTTACTAAGGCATCACATTGCATTCAGTGTAATTTATAGGTAGTCCTCAACTTAAGACCACAATTGAGCCCAAAATTTCTGTTGCTAAGTGAGAAAGTTGTTAAGTGAATTTTGCCCCATTTTACAACTTTTCTTGCCACAGTTTTTAAGTGAATCACTGCAGTCATTAAGTTAGTAAAGCGGTTGTTAAGTGAATCTGGCTTCCCCATTGACTTTGCTTGTCAGAAGATTACAAAAGGTGGTCACATGATCCTGGGACACTGCAACGGTCATATATGTGAACCAGTTGCCAAGCATCCAAATTCTGATCATGTGACCATGGGAAGGCTGCAATGGCCGTAAGTGTGAAAAACAGTCATAAGTCACTTTTTTCAGTGATGTTGGAACTTTGAACAGTCACTAAATGAACTGTTGTAAGCCAAGGGCTACCTGCATTTTCTGAGTAAAGATAGAAAGAAAAAGACATTAAACTATTGAATTGAAGGGGGTTGGATTAGAAAACTCACAGTTCCCTTTCCACTCCATGATTTTAGAAATTTGTACAAGCTAAAACAGACAAAAAAAAAGCCAGTGGGCTGAATAATATGTCTTCATTGCTCCAGCATAAAGATTCCTTGCTAAGCATTTTTTATTTCAGGTCCTCACAAGATTATTCTATTTTACTATCTTCCCTCCTTAGGACAGCCTGATGTCAAGTTTAAGTGTTTTTGTATAAAAGCAGTATTTTCCCTCTTGTTCTGACATGAAATTTGTATAAAAGCAGTATTTTCCCTCTTGTTCTGACATGAAATTTCCCATGTGGACAGCCTAATGAACGATGATTACATGAGTAATATAGTTAGGGACTAGGAACTACCCAGATCCTATTGGATTTGCAAATTTGTTGCAAGCATCTCCCCTTCTATGTCTGATTTCTGGGTACCATGGCACTATTATAATTTCTGTGAGGGGGACTAGACACATGCTCAATGGATCAGAACCTCACAACTCCCAACAACTGAATGACAGTTGGATTCTGGGCTAAGCTTCTCTGCTAATTCTTTTGCCAAGAGTCATTGCAGAGTTGCTCGGTTTCAGCATGATGGCTGCTTTGGGATCATTGGGCAGAAGCCTGCAGAGAGCAAAGTAGAAGGTGGCGACTGGAGGATATGTCCCTGTGGGTTTTACTTCGCTAATTGCACCAACTTTAGGGGGCAGTGCTCATCTCCGTTTCTATAAGGCCATTGAGCCAGTGCTGTCTGAAGATGATTCTGCAGTCATGTGGCCAGCATAACATCACTCTGTAGCGCAGAGTGTATAGCGAAACATGTAATGCTTTTACCTTCCCACAAAAGTGGTACTTATTTATCTAGTTGCATTTTTATATGCTTTCGACTGCTAGGTTGGCAAGAGCTGAGGCAAAGTCATTCCATCATGTGATGTAGAACTTGAACTGCTGAAGGAGGGAGGAGGATAAATCAGAGCAGCGAAGAGTTAGTAGCTGCTCAGAAAGACAGCTTTGCACTAAAGCAGGATAAAGAGAAAAAGCAAAGCCTTGGAGTTGCTTATTAGGGCCTACAATGCAACATCTTTGAAAAATATAAGCCATTTTTTTTCAGTGGGAATCTCAATCTTACTAATTCCTGTGTCTACAAGAGATCTGAGAGATCAGTATTTCTGTAGCAATAAAGAAACAAACAAACATTGATAATCATTTCCCCCCCAAAAAATAAAGAAAAAACCCTAACTCTAAGTCAACAATGTCAAACAAATAAAAAATACTGACTGGCAGAGCCTAAATGGCACATTGGTTGGAGGGTCAGAAGTGTATCACAAACTCAGGAGCACATCTAGAGTTTGACCTTTTTTTACCAGTGTAGGACACTGAGTGGCAGGGGAATCGAAGAGATTGTCCTGCAATAAGAGGACAGCAGCATTGGCCATCTTTGTTGCTGAATTGCATTGTTGACATACTTTTCTCCTGCTGCAAGGTGGCATATTAAAACAGCTATGTGGATGAGCCCCATAGGGCAATCCCACTAATCTTTAACAAGCTGGCAACCATTAATCCCCCCCCAAAAAAACCCTAATGTGTTGCTCTGTTCCCAGATTTATTTGAATTTGGAAGAAATGATCATACAGTATAAGTCCTTAAGCCTTTCCTCCAAGATAATACTAGAAAATAAAATTAGACAGCAAACAAATAATATTTAAGAATATAATAAGACAAAGAAAGCTCTTATGCCTTTACTGCCAGTCAGGGAAGCTTAAGCAGATGACACTGGTCAGACCCCCCTTCAAAGCTAGGGTTGCCAGGTCTGCTTCCAAAAAATAGTGGACAAGCGGGGGGGGGGGGTTAAGTAGTAAAAAAAGTAGACTGTACAGCTTTAGATTACGTACCATTTCATCATAAAGCTTTTGAATAAAAAAAAATGTCCACTATTTTGTGAAAAAAAATAGTGAACATAATGTGAAAAAAGTGGACTGTCCACTCAAATAGTGGACACCTGGCAACCCTATAATCAAAGCCAGCAAACATGCAGCAATCTCTTGATTAGATCAGTATAAATGTTTCATCCCATGGGCAATTTTGACTAGATGAATAGGATCTGAATCTTAATTAAGCACATCTGCTTTTCAGTGGATTCATCACACAGGATTTTAAGAAGGAGAAGGAGGACAAGCCTATCTTACCTTGGAATATTTTGCTCTCCTGCCAAGAATGAGAACATCAAGGCTAAAAGAGCCTTTGTTCATACCAGGTGGTGATGAGACCGCCCCAAAGTTAAGGAGAATCTGTTATCAAGGTTAAATGGATTGAAGATAAGAAAGATCATCCTACTCTACACAAGTGTCACACCAAGGACAAAGCAGAACAGAGTGTAACCCAAATATAACTCTTCAGTGACTAAAATAAATGCCTGGGTAATTCTTTATTGAATACTTGGCCATTGCATGTAAATAGTCTATGCACCTAAGGAAAGAGGTACATACTACTGTCTTGTTTCTCCTCATCATTCTTCTGATAAAATCAGCAGTACCACACCTAGGACAAAAACAAAGGGGAAAATAAAGTTAAAATTTATAAGAGGAAGAAACTAAAAGAAAGTTCCTGACAAGATGTATATACAATTCAGTTATGTTATTGAGCTATGGTAGTGCAGTCCCGCAGTCTAATTCTGCTGACTGCTAGCAGTTTGGCAGTTCCAGTATCACTGGCTCAAGGTTGACTTAGCCTTCCATCCTTTTGAGGTCAGTAAAATGAGGACCCAGATTGTTGGGGGCAATATGCTGACTCTGTAAGCTGCTTAGAGAGGGCTGCAAAGCACTGTGAAGCGGTACATAAGTCTAAGTGCTACTGCTATTGCGATTGTGAAGTTTCCAAGCACCAGAGGAGAAGACTGAGAGCAGGTTTCTCCAGCAGCTTCGGCAGAAGTAATTTAGGGTAACATAAATGGCTTCCTTGAGGAGAATCATGTTGCCACTTTGCTTCGATGAAAAGAGTTATGTTGCCTCTATGGCACAAATCTTTTTATCAAAGCAAATCTAAGTCACTTTGCACTTGTCTAAAATATGTAATACACATAGCTGAAGAATCATTTTCAACATTGAAATAATCACTATCTTAGGATCTGTAGACATTTCACTGGAATATTTGTTCAAACACATCACAAGCCATCACCAGACACCTACAGTATATGCTCTTGATGTTAATACATATTTATATAGCACTTGTCATACAATGTATTTTACAAGCCATGTCTCATTCATCTCCTTTAAGGATTATCATTACTTTGTCAATGTTACAAAGATTTTTTTTCCTCAGACTGGAAGATCTGACTTGCACAAGGCTACTCAAGGAATCCTTGTCAGAAATGGAAATGAATATAAAGCCATTCTAGCTCTGAATTTTCTCCACCATACAGCAACAGAAGTGAAGTGAACATAGGACATAGAATCATAGAGCTGGAAGAGACCTCACAAGTCCAACCCCCTGCTCAAGGCAGGAGACCTATCCATCCCGGTTTAATGATTGTCCAATCTAGTTTTAAAACCTCCAGTGATAAAGCAGGATACAAGCTATTCCACTTATTAATTGTTATCACTGCCAGAAAAGTTCTCCTTAATTCTAAGTTGGATCTCTCTTTAACAAGCTTCCACCCATTACCTTTTGTCCTGTCCCCTGATGCTTTGTAAAGTAAGTAAATCCTCTCTTCTCTGTGACAGCCCCTCAAGTACTGAAAGACAATTAATATGTCACCCCTAATCCTTCTCTTCAATAGGCTAAACATACTAGGTTCCCTTAACCATTCATCATACAATTTAGCCCTCAGATCATTTGTCATCTTTGTTGCTCTTCTCTAGACACTTTCTGGAGTCTCAGAATCTTCTTTGTATCATGGTGACCAGAATTGTACGCAGTACTCCAAATGTTACCTCAACTAGTGTGATATAAAGCAGTATCATCACTTCTTGTGATCTTGATGTTATCCCTCTGTTGATGCAGCCAAGGACTGTATTGGCTTCTTTTGGCAGGTGCAGCACATTGCTATTCCTAACTTAAATGATGATCCATTAGGATACATAGATCTCTCTCCGTGTTACTATTCTGTCCTTATACATTTGGTTTTTCCTGCTTAAGTGCAGGAACTTACTTTTCTTACCACTGAACTGTATCTTGTTGGATAGGGCCCAATGCTCACGTTTGTCAAAATCCTTCTGAATCTTGAATCTATCTTCCAAAGTGTTTGCAATTCTAATACTTTGGAAGATAGACTCAATTCTATCTTGATGTCATCTGTAAATTTGATGAATTCCCCTTCTATCCCATTCTCTAGATCATTTATAAAGATGTTGAATGTTGAGATGCCCCACTGCACACTCCCCTACATGTACATGTAATCTCATTGAGAACTACCTAACTGACTAACTGCTTAGCGAATTGTAAATCCATCTGAGAGTGGTACTGCCTAGCTCACATTGCTCTATCTTATCAAGAAGTAGGCTGTAGTCTACTTTGTTAAAAGCCTTACTTTTGTGTTAAGTATCTCTGAGGGCAAGCATCTTCAGAAAACAGAAGTGATACTTCTCCACATAATTTAAATCACATCCAACTTGCTGTTTAATTTTTTTATTAGAAACCACTGCCTAAATTAAAATATAACATCAAAATTCAGCCCACTTTACCTGCAGACATTGTAGTTATTTCATCTGGAGAAAAAAAGACTTCCTTGTTGAGAGACGTGACCTGGGAACAAAGATGACCTTGTACTTACAATCAGAATGGTTCAAAGGGGCACAGCCTGTCTCCATTTCAAGAATTCCTTGCCTTAATGAATCACATCCGAATCATTCAGCGTTTCTGGTTAGCGTTTCACAAGGACTGAAAAGTTAACTTTCCAGAACTTCTCGTGCAATGTTTCATTGTCGCCACCAGGTGGCTCCCTTAGCACTATTGATTCACATTTTTAAAAAGGGGGCAGAATTCAAATAGAGCTACAAAAATAATGCTTTTCTTCTATTATGTATCTTTATGCCTGCAGAATATAGGAGAAGAAGGAGAGTTAGTACAGGCCAGTTTTCAAATAATCATTTAGTATTGGTTACTTATTGGGCTAGCTTGACTTTTAAACAAGTTATATAGAACTATGAACCCTTACACTAATTGACTAAAATCATCAAACAGTCCTTTTGGAGCTGCATCTATTTTAATGCAAGACAAAATGCATCAGAGGTCAGGAAAATCATGTATAAGAAAGTATTTGTGTATGTTTGGTATCAACCAGCATTTTTTTAAAAATGAATTAGACACAGCTACATATTTTTCCCTAAGCTATTAAAAGGTACTAATTTACTATCCTAGCTTTACAGCTGTCTTAAGCAGGGGTTCATTGTTGATTTGAAGTCTCTCAGTGCAAATGTCCCAGGAGGGAAGAGAAGTTTGCAATAATTAGCTTCTACTTTTCAAGTTCTTCCTGCATTGTAGAATCCACTTGTTTTCATTGGTATGGTTAAGTCCCTCCCAACTCAACAAATGTGAACTGAAATATGAATTAGAACTAAAACAAAGTTATTAAGAGCAGATCTTACCAGGCATACAGATGTCTCCACTTATCCTGTTTATTGCCTTTGCAGCTGCACAGAAGGGCCGTAACGCTTCTTTTACACAAGTGCAGAAGAACTTTTTAAAGAAATAAAGGAGATTTTTTTCCTCCCCCTCTTAAAACCTGGAAAAACTAGGAAATCCAGAGCCTGCATCCACTTTACTGGAATTGGTGACTCTGGCATTTTGTAAGCAAGTGACAGTTTTCCTGAATTAATCAAAGGATATTTTGTTCCCAAGTTTTTAGTCTACAAGCAAACTGGATCAGCTGGTGTCACTTTACCTTAACCAGTAGCTACCTGAAATTTTTAAGTGGACTGAAATGTCAGTTGAGAAAATTGAACTGGGCATTTTATCTCCAGAAGAAGCGGATAACAGATGTGCTTCACAGCCTGACCTTAATGAGACCAAATTCAGCAGTCCACATGTGGATTGGTACAAGAATGAACTTTATTCTTCAGTCTCTTTACCCTGTGGTAAGCGTCTCACTTTATATTTTATTTTGGAGTGCCATCTTGCATCTAACGATGGATCAATGTGTAAACTTAAATATATAGTAGGCTTTTGACTTTCAGCACTGATGGCTCTCAAAACAGATATAAGCTGGCTGTAAGATCATAACTGAATAATTGCAGAATTTATATCTTGTGACATCTGTTTTATTTAAATGGCCACATTTTAAATATATTTATGGGAACTGTACAAATCTTAATTCCAGTTCAATGAATGCAGTTGATGTGTATTTGCTTAGAGCTTTTTCCCATTATGCAATATTCATGCTGTTTTAATTGGTGGATGGTGATTCACCCTAGTGATGTTAACTCTTCCAATTAAAAAAATAATGTGCTTCTTTGGTAATAGCTGGTTTCCATCTACAGAAGGTATTTCTTTGGCACTTTTAAGAGAAAAGAAGGGAACTAATCATGTACAAAATAAAGTTATTCACATTGCTGCTTTGCATATTTTCAAATGAGATGTCATTGCATCTATGTGTTTATGGCACAAGAGATATTCTTTGTTTTTTGTCATTATAAGTCTGGTCTTCGCATGCAACAGTATAATCCTGTTTACACATGCTGAGACGTAATTCCCAATGAGTTCAGTAGAACATATGGTTGAATGTATAAAATTAACACTAAAGTCTTGCAAGCCAAGGAAGGGATACTATAGGTCTTTCAAATTGTAAAGTTCCATCAATATTTGTAATTTAAACTCATGCCTTGACTAACTTATATAATAAATTTCTTAATCTTGATGATACCACATAGCACTTTGTTTTGACACAGGTGGCCTAATTTTAGATGGCAAAAATACACTGCTCAATGGAAGCAATATATATTCCCAAAAACAAACCGTGAACACCAGGAGCATATCAAACTATCAAAAACTTTTTGATAGTTTGATATACTCCTGGTGTTCACAGTTTGTTTTTGGGAAAATGATTACACCCAGGAGTCAATGTTTTAGTTTTAGTGTTATTAGAAGCATATATATATTTAGTGTTATTAGAAGCATATATATATTCAAAAAACCAAACTGTGAACACCAGGAGTATATAAAACTATACAAAGTTTAATAACACAAAACATAAAACAAAACTACACCAAGCTTTCGTCGGACTCCTTCCGACAGGGTTACGTGCCAGTCCATGGGAGAGTCCCTTTTGCACCACTCCTATAAATAGCCATCCCATCGACTGCTAACCACCCTGATGATGCTGGCAGGAAGCCGGCGAAAGCTAGGTGTTTTAACTTTATTAAAACTTTTATAGTTTTTAAGAACCCCCTGGTGGTCTCACAGTTTGTGGTTCCCGAATATGGATTTACCCAGGAGTCAACGTTCGGTTTTTAGGATTTTAAGTAATATATATATATATATATATATATATATATATATATATATATATATAGGCATTTTTTTTTAGCAAATGAATTAAATTTACATGCATATGTATGTATGGGGGCGTCTACATGACTTGCCAGACTATATCTTGCCAAAGTATTGTATTGTATTCACACATTAGTAATTGAATTTGTTGTTCATATATGCCGCCTCACTCATTCATACATTAATGACTTGTTCTCCACAATTTCCATCATGTGGCAAATAAGGAATATAGAAAGGATAATTTTCAAAAGGAAATGGAGAATTGCAAATATTCTACACTCAGTTCTGCTCTGCTTGTAATTGTCATGCCCAACATTGATGTCAAAATTGTCATCTAAGACCAATTTTAAGAACTGTCTTGAAAATATGTGCTGGAAGAAATTCTTATTGAAGATTCATTGAAGTTAATACCCTGAAGGAATTGTTTTTACTTGCGAAACCTCTTGGATCATCTTATTTATTAATTATGCATGGTTTGTTAGCTGTTTGGCAAAGCAAGTTTAAATCCAAGACCCTATTAAATACAATGTTTAAAAAATAAAAACAAGGATACAAAGGAGAATCCCTGTCTACAAGGAGGACTTTGAAAAATATCATACATTTTGTTTGTGCTCATAGGTATACAATACTTCAAATTCTATTCAGTGTTTTCGAGGCACGGTTATTGAGAGACATAAAATGGTTCATACCTGGTTCAGTATTGTATTGAGATTTTCTCTGGTGTAATAGGAAGTTTATTTCATGATGTATGTCATGTCATTCAATTCATAGGAGATATCTGCAACTGACTTAGGCTTGCATTTGATGTATAATCACTTGTTACCTGAGCCAGTACAAGCAAATTAAACACATGGCACCTGAATGCAAGCAGTGTTTTATTTACATCTAGTGGGAAACGGAACAATCTCAACGGAATAAGAAATAGTTCTAAAGCATAATTAGCACCCTGCTTATGAAAATCACAAACAGAATAGAAAGGCTGTGCATTTCTTCAGTTACCCTTTGACTTGTCCAAGTACTGTTGGGTCATTTTCTCACTTCTTTGGTTTTTTTCCCCCCTCTTTAAATAACAAGTAGCCCTTGACTTATAACCACACTTAAGCACAACATTTATATTGCTAAGCAAGACAGTGAAGTCAATTTTGCCCCATTCTGCAAACACAGTTTGTTAAGTGAATCACTGCAATTGTTAAGTTAGTAATACAATTGTTAAGTGAATCTGGCTTCCCATTGACTTGGCTTGTCGCAAAAGATGATCACATAACTCCTGGGAATTTTGCAGCCATCATAGATACCTGCCAGTGGTCAAGCGTCCAGATTTTGATAACGTGACCATGGGGATGTCACGTGAAAACAGCCATAACTCCTTTTTTTTAGTGCCGTTGTAATGAATCATTTAAACCTAACAGTAAAGCGATTAATTTCTGTAATATATGCAGAATGGCAATTAAAACTGCCTATTAGTTCATATGACTTGATAATGAATAGGTAGATCTAACCGATCTGACATTGCAACATTAGGAAAACCAATAGAAAACACTAAAGCATTTCAGTTTTTGGTACATTTCTGCTGCCCTCTAGTGAGTTCCTATTTTTTTTATATCTCAGCTCTTGTTGTCTTAGAATAGAACAACTCTCATGTTAATAAGGGTATTTGAATAAACCATAGAAATTTCAGGACTGTTCTCTCTTAACTGCTATAATGCATTCTGTCTGTCTCCTTATTCCCTCTTTCTCCTAATTTTGTTGTGTGGCTGCTGCTGATTTTATTTCTAAACACCATCACATTGTTATACTTAATGCACATACTAACTTAGTTTTTAATGGTTGCTTTTTTTGATATACATAATTGCTGATCATTTCTCAGTGTCCAGACCTGTAATTTTAAACTCTTTGTTTGTGAAAGTTATTCTAAAGTTGGCTTTTAAGATGGTCAGTGGATCACAAGAAAGAGTTTAATCTTGAACAGACAATTATATATTTTTCTCCTCGTATACAATGCCAGTGGGCTTATTAAGAGTGGCCCACTCCCACTTTGGTTGGTGACAAATTTATCTTCTGCCTCCCTTCTGTAGCACAGAATTTTGCTCATCAAGTTGCTCAAGTTTGTCAAGTCTTGCTTCTTCATAACATCTGGGCCAACTGGGACCCCTTCTGGAAGGAAAGGTGAAGAACTGGAGGTGCTCATAGTGCTTCTGTTCACCGAGGATCTCTAAAATCTCTGGTACTGTATCTTGACAGTGTGGCACTACCCCTGAAGGATCCTTCCAAAATTATTATTATTATTATTATTATTATTATTATTATTAGTAGTAGTAGTAGTAGTAGTAGTAGTAGTAGTAGTAGTAGTGATCCGGTTCCCATGAAACACAAGACACAGGGCTGTCTGGAAAAGTGAGAACCTCGAGTAGATTCGTAAGCTCTCTTTTATTGAAAATTTTACACATAGACCTCATTGTCTTTCCATCTCAAGGAGGAAATAGCAACCTTCTGGTTAGCGATTTGCCAGACACAGACACAGATAACATTTATTTGTACTTCGTACGTGTTCCAACTGCCAGGGCAGTCTGCACGTACACAATACACAAAGTCAAAATACTAATTAAACATGAAGTAGCTTTGGTTAATCTCCACATCTCCTTCTTTTTTGTTTTTTAATGAACGTTAGTCCAGATATATCAATGATGTATCCTGTAGATCGTCCATTGGTAAGATAGGAGGGGGTTTGTCCGATCCTATTGATATAACATTCAGATCCTTGTTATCCTTAGTCCGGAA